>NC_090444.1:126086140-126386452 GCF_031143425.1 Pleurodeles waltl
TCAGGTATTGCGGGTTGCATTTGGGACAACAGGGACAACTCTTAACTGTGAGTCTTGCCACTCACCTGAAATCTAGGAGGGTTCGATATGGGCAATTTGGCTTTACCTACTCCCCCAAGGACACCTCTCTACACAGAGCATAATCACTGTGAGCCGGCAGCTGTTCCTGAAGAAAAGGGGTTTGGGATGAGAGATGAGAAATGGTGTCAAGAGGTTCTTCTGATCCTCATCTCTTGGCCCTGATCTAGCTTTCGGTTACCTCTTTTCTTCGAGCAGTCCCTTCTAAGTTACTTTATTGTGTAGTCTGGTCTATTCTCCAAAAGGCAGTTACAGAGTTCAGAATTTCAAAAGACACCTCATGTAATCTATTACAGTTATTTTCATAATTCCTCAGTATTTAACAAATCGGGCAGCTTCCTCCCTGATAGTTTTCTCAAGGATGATTTGAACAGTTTTGGAGAGTCCAGCTTTTATTCCAAATAATTCACTCAGTTCATAAACACCAGGTTAGGACTGATTTTCGCAACTCAGATTTCAGTAGTCTCCAACAATGTTCAAATGTTCTTTAAACCAAAACCACCAAAAGATCTTGGCTATGTGTAATTCACTATCCTGTGGGCAGATAGATCCGGCACAGCAATTTATGCATTGTTGATCTTTAATCTTACTTGTACTTTGTTTGTTCTTTTTTTCGGGGATGAAGTTCAGGACGACGATACTGGAATGCTTGGATGAGGAGTCTATTCAAAGTAAGTTTACTATTTTTTCTGGTAAGTGTTCTCCAAGAGGGTTCTGGGCTTCCAAAGAGGCAACACAATTCCCAGATCGCTAAACAAGAAGTCAAGCAAAGCCTCATGTTGAGGGTGCAGTATTTATACTGATTCCCACAAAATGTCAGTTGAGGCATGTGTACCAGCTCAGATCTTGCAAAGTGTTGTGAGAGCTTGCGATATCTCAGGAATTTTCTCGTTTGGTGGATGGAAAGACCATGATTCCATGAAAGGGATAGCTGGACCCAGAAATGCAATTGGGAGGGGGGCGTGGGGGCGGAAAAGGGCAATTTTGCAGATGAGCAGTTGTTCCTGGGTGCAAGATTCACAAATGGTGGAGAGGGATCCCTGGATACCAAGAGATCATGGGGATCGGGAATGATCCCAAAATGAGTCCCAATGCACACCTCGCATACCCTGAGCCAGCAGTGGTCCGAACACCAATGGGCATGGATTTCAATTCATCAAAATTCCAGGGTGGTAGTATAAACAACAGGCTCACTTTTACACGCCAAAGGCATAACAGTGTAGATGTCTTGTCCCACCACTAACCTCTAAGAGCGCCCAATTTGATGGTAAGTGGCTACTGCAAGGGCAAGGTGTGGAAATTACAAAAAGTAAACAGGCTCTTAGAAATCTGTTTACTTTCTATTCCTCCACTGCCTTGATGAACTTGGAAGCTAGGAGAGGTGAGGGATGTGCGAGGAATACAAAAGGGGTAGCCTCTCTCTCTCTTTGCAACCTTTAATTGACCTTCACTGAGGAAGAAGGGCTCTTTTGAAATGTCTCAATGCTGCATCTATGGTCTGAAAGGAAGGGGGAGATCCAAGTCCCAACCTTTAGCTATTGAATTAGGCAGAGAAGGATATGTGGTGGCCAACAATGTAAAAAGTAAGAGTGCCGAAATTGCTTTCATCTATGAGAATGTGTATACCAGCAATAGTGCAGATAAATACCTTTAAATCATGTCTTTAGTCATTTTAGTATCACTGAACATACACATCTTTGTTCTTCCTCTTGGCAGTTTGCTGATGTTCACTACAATGTGTTTTGCTATTATGCCACCTCCTCCTGACAAGCTCTTGCTTAGTCGTCTATGTAGCTTCCTGCCATTGAAATGCACTGTTGTTTTTTTGGTTCATCCACATCAACCAATAGTATTTCAATGAGTTCCTCTTTTGTAATTATTATAATGATAGTTATTCAATGTGTAAATTAAACAGATTGCATCTTCTCAACTGACTTTTTTCATGTTCATTCAATTATTATGTACTCATGTACAACTCTGTGAAATACTACTCTGGATTTCTGGCAGCTCCACTATGTTTTAGTACACTACCAACTCATTCAACAATTGTATATGGGCACTCTTACTGCAACACCCATTCTTTCACTACTTATTTGAGAGGAGTTTCTATCTATTGTTGCCTTTTTGTTGGGAGCCATTCTTGTTTTGTATGCTTCCCAAGATCTCTTTCTACAAGCATGATACCATCATTACAAATGTTTCCAGTGCAGACCCCCCTGCCAGATTAGGAAGTATCTTGAAGATTCCTGTATTATGCAAACTTATGTATTTCTATGGACTTTGGCTCACTTCTTGTTCTCTTGTAACCCTGGGTTATTCGTGTGAGGGGTAAGATTGTCAAACTGTTATGGAGTGGAGAGGGAGGCCACTGTTTAGATTTGAGTTGTGTTGAGCTCTCCCAATGTCCAGTCTGTTACCTTACGGGAAACTAGGAGAAACCCCTCACTAACGTTTGGTAACTTTGCACAGAAAGCAGGGTTTCCTCAGAGAAAATTAATACATATTTTAGAATAAATGATTTAAAAGGTCCAGAGCAACTTAGGGGTTGATTCCAAGGAGTAAGGTAAACTCTGACGTGTGTGCAAATAGTTACTTCCAAGTTGTGGAGTGACCCCTGCATGTGGTGGATACCACATGATAAAAATATCACATGGAGGTAATGCCTCGCAGGAGAATTTACACAAAAGGGTAATGATTACCGAAACACAGTTTTCCCTAGCTTCATTTTGCCCCCCAAAATTGTCTGGGTGAAAATGCTCAGAAAATCCGTTAAACGTGCAGTAGGTTATGCCTCATTCCAACCTTAAGAACTCAGAATAAGGCATATTTATTGCATCTGGTAAATCACCTACCTCTGGGTAGTAGCATTTACCAAGCCTAGTAATTATCACCCAGCTTTTAATGATGCACTTAACAATAGTTAAGAAAATTGCACATGAGAAATGGACAATCATCGCAAAAATCAAACAAAATTGTTTAAAACAATAGGAAATCAAAATTCCACTGTTGTGCACTAGCGTGCAGTAGACTGAAACCTAGAAGCTCTTTGCAGCTGATATGATAGAGACCATTGCTGGGGTAAAGTTTATAGTTTTCTGCTATTCAACTTTTTACCTTTGGACCAGTGCTTAATTTGAGCCGGTGGTTGTGATTGGAGGCCACTGGCATTTATTTTTGGGGACCAGCACTTATTTCTCCACATCAGACATTCCGAGGACAACAGAGGGAAAAACAAACAAAGCAAAAAGACAGAGGTAAAGAAATACAGAAAATCTGGCACCAAGGGAGAAAGCATACACCTGTAAGAGTGAGATAATGGGGGCAGGGAGTGCCTGGTAGTAAATTAAAGAGGCCTGAGGTGGATTCGGAAATGTGCACCCTTGCTATTCGTGCTCTGATATTTTATAGCACCAGTCGCGTGTATCCGAGCAGCACTTTGGGCACTTATTATTTCACAAATAAAGCACTGCTTTGGACTTAGAAACTTGCTCAAGATTAGATATTCAATTGGCAAGGCTGGCTGTGCAAGGCCCTTCTTCCCACTGTAGACTCAAACTTTGCACCAAATGTTGACAGCAGGTAAAACTACTTTGATGAAGATTGACTCTCATCATCCTTGACAGAAATGATTTCACTCCACCACGCAAGTATAAAATAAGAAACTTCAGTCTTTTCAGTGCTTAAACACTGTTTAACATGGCCCTTTTTGCAGGGTTACCCCAAAATGTTTTGGATTCTTCCTCCTATTTTTTCTCAGCTATTTTTGTTGGCTTTAGGACTCTGGGCACTTTACCACTGCTAACTAGTACTAAAGGGCATATGCTCTCTGTCTAAAATGTATTGATGATTGGTTTATCTATGACTGGCATATCTGATTTATGAGTAAGTCCCTAGTATAGTGTACCAGGTGTGCCCAGGGCCAGTAAACCAAAGGCTACTAGTGGGCCTGAAGCACTGATTGTGCCACCCACATGAGTAGCCCTGCAAACATGTCTAAGGCCTGCCATTGCAGTGCCTGTGGGTGCAGTTTTAAACTGCCATGTCAACCTGGCAAGTGCACCCACTTACCAGGCCCAAACCTTCCCTTTTATTACCTGTAAGTCAACCCTAAGCTAGGCCAAGGTAGCCCGTGAGCAAGGTGCAGTGCATTTAAAAGGTAGGATATGTACTGGTGTGTCTTATGTGTCCTGATAGTGAAATACTGCTAACCTAGCTTTTTGCTATTGCAAGGACTATCTCTCCCAAGGGGTAACGTGGGATTGCCTTGAAATATCTTTTAAGTGTAATTTCCCATTGGGAGCAGATAGAAATGTGGAGTTTGGTGTCTCTGAACTCACAATTAAAAAAACATATTTTGGTGAAGTTGGTTTTTGAAATTGTGAGTTTGAAAATGCCACTTTTAGAAAGTGGGCATTTTCTTTCTTAACCATTCTGTGCCTTTGTCTGTCTGTCTGCTGAATACACGTCTGGGTCAGGATGACAGTTGGGCTGATTGTGCATTCACTCTAGACAGTCACACAAAGGGAGCTGAGGTGCACCCTGCATATCCTGATGGCCTATCACCAGCCTGATGGATCTTCCTGAGCTCGAGTGGTGGGAGGAGCTGGCACTTGCACCTAAATAGGGCTGTGCCTGTCCTTACACAAAACAGTCTCCAATCCCCTGGAGCGTGTCTGGGACCGGGAAAGGCACGGTCTTGTGCACTAAAAAGACTTCTCTTTGAAGTTTGCCTACTTCAAAGACAGAAATGGGTATAAATACTGGATTTCTGGCACCAAATAGTTAGAATCCTTCTGAACTTAGAAATTCTGCCAGGAAGAAGAGCTGGATGCTTTAGGAGGGACTGCCACTCTGCCTGTTGTTTTGTTGTGCTGTCCTGTTGCTAGCTGCTTCTGTCCTGGGAGTGAAAAGACTGGACTTGGCTTTCTATATCCTACTTTCAAAGTTTCTCCAAGGGCTTGGACTTTGCTTGCTTCCTGTTAAGAAGTCTCAGAGACTTCAAAGACTTTGCCTGCCAGCCCCTGGGTTCTATTGCTGAGAGTCCTGAATTGTCAAGTGGTGCCAAATCCAGTTCCTCTGGTGCAAAAAGAAACAAACGAGTGCTTTGACTTCCTGAACAATTTCAGAACCAGTCCCGCTCCCTGACCCCATGCCGCTACCTGCACCAGAGCCCTGGTCCCCACTGAGTACAACGACCAAGACCTACAACGCAGACTTGATGCCGCCACAGTGCCTCTGAAGTCTCTCCACAGCTTGAGTCCAGAGTACCGTGTCACTGATGTCCGTGGCACCCAACTCTGACTCCGCAGCAGCACCTGTGGCCTCGTGGTGTAATCGCAACACCGCAAAGTCAACGACTCGCATCTTGACCTTCTGGTTTCATCAACCCCACCTTGTCATAAGGAATCGACGCCTCACAACCGATGCTGCATCACCTCTCCTGCAACCGTAAGAAACCAATGCATCACCTCCCCTGCCTAGCAGGAAGAAACCACTGCCTTACCTCCCCATTAGCAGTAAGGAACCAATGCCGCCCTTGCTCCAGCGACCCCTCATCGCCCCAGCTCTGTGCAACGTCTTTGTTTCCTCATAATTTTCCAAGGTACTGTACCCGGGGTCCATGCGAGTCCATGCGTGGCCCACACTACCTCGTGAGTGATGTTGGACTGTTCGGAGCAATTCTGTCAAGACACAGTAATAGCCCCAGTTGGAGCTATTGTGTTTCTAAGTGCTGTACTAAGATTTAATCTTTGAAAATGTATATCTATACCTGTGTATGTTGGAAGTTTGTCATTTTGGTCTTGTTTTACTCAGATAAATATTAGCAGCTATTTTTCTAAACAGGTGTGGAGTACTTTTGTGGCGTTTTCACTGTGTTATTGTGTGTATCTACAAATACTTTACACAGTGCCTCTGAGATAAGCCTAACTGCTCGTGCCAAGCTACCAAGGGGGTTAGAAGGGGTTATCTTACCTGTGTAGCTCCCTTACCCTGACTAGAGTGAGAGTCCCTACTTGAACAGGGTGCAATCCACTGCCATTGCGAGACCCCATTTCTAACAAACACCAGGGTAGAACTGCCCCAAACCCTCCGAATCACATATGAGAATAAATAAATAAGGGTGAAGAACCTTAGAATCGAATTCATTTCCTGATATACCAATCATGTATTCTGTCAAAAAGCTTTCAAATGTCCATGATGTTGATGTAGCTATCAGACGTCTACCATCCAAAAAGGAGAATCAGATGTCATTGATTAAAATTACATAATCAATTGTTATTCTTCAGTTCTTCATTTTTTTAAAAACAGACAGTATCAGCCTAGCCTATTACTTTTGTCCCAACAGGGGACTTCATCGGGGCTGTAAATGGCATCTTTAACAAAATATTATCATGAGAAACATGTATGTCTCCTAGTATTTATACATCTCATTTCAGTCATCATGTAATTTCTAATGTAGCTGTCACAGCATAAAAAGTAGGACAATTTCACCTCACATTATGGCCATTTGAAAACTTGTTTTTTAGAATGCATGACTGGCAAATCAAGAATTGGGGTTGACTCTCAAGTACTTACACTTTATATATTACACATAGATGAAGCTTTCCAAAGCTGCAACTTTTTTAGGTAAGCTTGGCACCATGTCCCATGATTCCAGAGATGAAAACTCTGTCTCAGCATTTCTGAAATTGTCATGTAGCACTCCCACCTTAATAAAAAAAAGTCTCCAAATCTTCATCAACTAATCCACAGTTTCAGTTGCTCAGACTCACCACAACTGTACACAGTTGTTCTACACCATTTAGTCACTGGAGGCAAGCTGCACAGAAGCAAGCAAAATAAATGTTCAATTGTTTTTGGTCCACCAGTTTTCTTCCAGGCAGGCAACATATTCCTCTGCTGCAGGACCTTCTGCATTTTACAGTTGCAGTATGGGAGTTCTGTCTAAAAGAGTAATCTTTTCAAGCACGACCACGCCCCTTGTTAGCCGGTGGGATAAGCAGGAAACAGTGCCAACTGGACTGAGGAATTCTAGTCAAGAGCTGTAGGCGCCACTTTTCAAGGCTCAGGCAGTATAGTATGAATTTCTTAGTGGAGCAAACAAGGATGTCTTCTCATCGTCATGTGCTCTATCAGGGGTAAGTGAAAAATTCCCCGGTGCCTGCGGAGTTTGCGGAGTTTACCTTCTCCGCGCCCTGCTTGGAGTGCGTAGTTCTGGCAAAACTCTGCAACTACCACGTGGCAGAGGTTTTTCTTACATGCGGCTTACCAACGTTAAGTTGACGAGCAAGAGTGAGAATTTGCATCCCCAAGAGTGATTTTCAGGTGATAGAATGTCTCCCGGCAAGATTTCTCAAGTGGGCAGTCGCGGCAGGTCGCGACCATTCGCGTTGAGAAAGCTCTCAATCTCGTGGAAAATGTACTCGAGCTGCAGAATGAAGCAGCACCCTCTGGCATGTATGTGGTGCTGTTTGCGCTGATTTTAAAGCACAGAAGAAGCCCCTGACGCTACAAATCAGCACAAGCAGTGTGACGTGCCCGATTCCTCCTGTTCGCTGAACTACGCAGAATCTCATGGAGTTTTTCTGTAACTCCGTGGAATTCCACAGAGCGAAACTCCACAAGTTACCCCCAGGTCTACTCTAGATTTTTCTTTCACTGCAGTGGGTCAAGTATGATATTTGTTAGGGTACACCAAGTCAACCTTGGAAATGACCCCACAATTAATAGAGCTAAAATGCTGAGGCTTTCCTCTCCCAAATTTTACTTCACTGTGATCTAGTTCCTGTTCCAAAGATGCTTTCTTTCAAAAAGCTATCCCATAGCCCTATGCACCACAGAATCGAATTTAGTTTTTGCTGTGCTGAAAACTGATTAAGTTTATTTATCGTCCTTCAAGTCTAGTTTACCATTCTACCACCGACGTTCCCAATCCTAAGTTCCCTTGAACTCCAGGCATCATACTGGACCAGGCTTCAGTGTTCTAGCTGTCGTTGCAAAATCATATTTGTGTAATAGTACAACATCCTACCTAAGGCATCTCTTGCACTGACAAGTAGAATATGAGAGTAGACTTCTAATATCCAGTTAGGGCTTACTAGTTTGATTTTTCAAATAATCATATTTTGATTTGCTTCTTGAATGACAGAAGGTTAATAAGTAACTTCAAGTAACAGCCTTGTTGAGAGGGTGAGGGCAAGGTGATAGCTTGTTTGCTGTGCAGACTCAGGCAATCCAGGGCTTCAGGCTAAAGAGCCCGGGGCCACTTGCACTGATGACCCTGCAGCTCTTCACTAAGGGGTGGCACCTAGGTATGTCAAATCCCTAAGTCCAGAGCTGTAACTTCACCAGCCCAGGACTATCTGGCTGATTGAAGGTGGGGGCGCCTCTATGCACCTCAAATATTCACTGCCTGAGGCTGCTGCTGATCTTCACTCACAAAAGGGTCGGATTTTTTTTTAAATCAAGACAAGGAGGTTGGAAGGGCGCCCTGACGCCCATAAGAGTGAGCTGCCAATAACCAACTAGCTAATGGGGCTCCAATTGCACCTAATCCACGAATTATCTGACAATCGGGGGTGAATGCTGACTTTTGGTATAACGTCAACAGTCTTTGGTATATTTGCAATGGCAGTCCGTGCATGAGGGAAAGGGTGACCTTATTGACTATTAAGTTATAGGAATGGCTAAAGTTCTGATTGTGAGGAAGAGAGAGGCACCCACTTGAGAACGGATTGGGTGATAGTTTGGAGCATCTTCGGAGTGTTTTTTAGCTATTATAGGTCAAAGCTATATGGGACCTATTCAGGAAGACATTTTAGAATACTCTTTTATGTACTTTTACATGCCCCCAAAACATCTAAAATGGGAATATAATATCAATATACCATTAGTAGAAATCGAAAGCCCTTTTACTATAGAGTGGATGTTTCAGGCCAATTTGCAAGCAGGGTAAGTCATCCTGTGGTACTACCTCCCGAACACAGAAGTGCTCTTGTGATTCGACCCCTTGGTATTCTTGGACCCTTACAGAAACCTACCCACTGCTAGGCGTAAGAGGAAAGAGACCATTGTAAAGAGAGGCTGGGGAGAAGCGGAGTAGGTTGTTTATCTCCATGGAAGCAGAGGAGGGGGCTAATACAAAGGCCGGCTCAGCGTGGCGCCTCGATCAGGTTGGCCCGCACTGTGGATCAGGTTGGTCCACACTGTGGATCAGGTTGGTCCACACTGTGGATCAGGTTGGCCCACACTGTGGATCAGGTTGGCCCACACTGTGGATCAGGTTGGCCCACACTGTGGATCAGGTTGGTCCACACTGTGATATCCTCCCACACGCTCAAGCCCTGGACGCTGATTCTCCTGAAGATGGCCTCATGTTCCTGCAGCTGCCAGTCAGTCAAGCGTGTTCACTGCCTCTGCTGCTTCCATGTCTTGGGCGGGACTTAGCAGATAGTCCCTCTTGCAGACCATCTCCTGAGCCCTTTCATAGAAAGTATTTTGGTGTTGCAATCTTTTCTTGCTTTAGCTTTGCTACTCTTGACAGTTTTGTCTCAGCTGAAGGTTTAATCTTTTTCAAGAAGCGCACAGCCCTGCTCAAGACTTCTTCACAAACAAAACTCTGAGGAACAAAATCTTCATGACTTCCCCCTCATAAGGTATATACGTCCTCATAAGGTAAGTTCTTCCCAACTCTCTCCCCCATCCTAGCTCTGCTTTTTTCCTTTGTAATTCTCTGTCAGGCCTCTTTACTTTTAAACCACCACACTCACTTGGCTAAGCTCAGCCTCCTGGATACAGGCGTAGCCTACTTTACATTCCTGCACAAAACAACAGGAAGTTTTGCTCCTGAATATAACAAGTGCCAAAAACATTTACTTTCAATGTTTTTCCACCCCGTGTCTAGGAGCCCCATCGCCCTCCTTTTGTGCCATGACATTATTTGTGACTGAGCAATGTTCAGGAACTGGCTCTGCTGGTAAGAATCACCTTACACTTAACCGGGGGTTGGGGGGGAGATTTGTTTTTTATCTGTGAACAAACACAATACCTCTCCAACAGACTTTGCCTGTTTCGCCTCTGCATCAAGACGCGCAGCAGAAAAATAAATTCCTTTTAAAATACCAGCAACATCCGCAGTGCGTTTCTTTTGTCAGAAGGCAAACAGCCCCGTCGAACCGCACTAAGTGGAAGACGGAGGGCCATTATGTGCACGCTGCATCGGGGGATGCTTGCAAAGTGGAGGGGAGCGGATGCGCGCGCCGGAAGGAGAGTGTTTTTGCAGCACACAATGGCTTGGGATGAATGCGGCGTGCACTCAATGGAGGCCGAGAACTATTCTTCAGAGGTTCAGATGCATTGTGGGCTCAGACTTTTGTGGAGAGACCGCTGCCATCAATAAGATGCCCGGCAGGACGAGCGGCCTATTCTATCTCGCACTCTTCTCGAACTCTATGAAATAAGATTAGTTGTTGGGTCTGTCTACGTTGAACTTTCCCTGGAGCTTTTATACCGAGTACTACACAAAGCAATGCAAGCTCTCGGGGCCCGCAGCAAGAGCAAAGAAAGGGTTCGTGGAAAGGATATGAGGAAAAAATCCGAAAGGAAAAAAAAAGTAAGATTAATCAAGCATTTGCAATGCAACGGGTCTCGCATTTGTCTGAGTTGGAGCTATTAGCGTTGTTAACTCCTAACCTGACTTTTCTTGCCGCATAAATAGAAAATGAAAAGTAAAACAGTTTCACGTAAGCGAGCCGATTGAAAGCACCATGAGCATGAACGTGAAGGAGAGCCACAAAAGGAAAAAGAAGAAGAGACACAAAAGGAAAAACAAGTTCGTTCGCAGTCAAATGTATCGGCAAAAGTGCAATTAGCCATGTAACTGGGTCAATGTCCAAGGCGGTAACCAAACCGCCCCAAGGATGGACAAACATAAAGCGTTTACCAATGATAACAAAGGATTTTTGGAGGCCAAGCCCACGAACAAGCGATAGTGATGGGCATGCAGTGGGCGTGGTTAAAAGTCGAAATAGATAACAACACGTTGGAAAAGCGGCGTTTACTTGCTGCTTTGCTCAACCTGAAAAAACAAGAGGCGGCTCTGTGGTGATCAGAGGTGGGCCGAGAGAAGGGCATGTTTGCTGGGCACTGGGGGGCAGAGGGCAAAAGTACGTTCTGACACACTGACCTGCACAGAGTGTGGGTATTAATAGGGTGGCCGAGGTAAAAGTTGCTCAACAAAAGAACAAACATTTTGTGCATAGAAGACATGGGGAGAGAACACACAATCCTAAAAGGAAGAGCCCCCCATCTATAAAAATACTACCCCCATAAGACCAGTAGCTGGTCACGGCTAGCATACACGTTAACTGTTTACTGCTGGGATCTGTTTGTACTCTGTGGTCCTCAATAAGTTAAAATCTAGGTGGGGCTGATTCTGGGTGGATACGTTAAGTACTAATATATTGGGTAATAGTCACACCTGTCACTTACAGCGCTAAGAAATGGCAAAACTGTATTAGTAAGTTATTTTTAAAGTTCTATCAAGGCTGCAGGAGGGTAGCCGAGGTCTTGTAGGTAACTAGAGGGTCGGCTGAGCAGCACAAACCTTTCTACATCTGAGACGTAGCCTCTTTAGCCTCTTGCGTGCTTTAGACGGAACTGTTCCGTCCTCAGCCACAGTGGGTGTGTGCTGAGGACGGAACTGTTCTGTCCTCGCACCCGGCCAAGGGGGAAAGGCTAGCACTCCTTCTGTGTGCCACCAATTTCACCCCCCCAAACAGTAATGGCAGCAGAAGCACTTCTGCTGCCACCCTGGCCCTGTCCTCGGCATCTGATGACGTAGGCATGCACATGGCGCACCCATGTCATCAGAAGCTGCTGAGGTCAATGGCTTCCAGTGCGTTTGGGAGAAGGACACACTTCAGGTAGAAATGCTTCTCCTGGGACTTGCGGAGATTAGTTTGCAATATAGACTGAGGGGGAAAGGAAGCATTTTTCTTTTCTCCCTGTGTCTGTATTTCTTGGATTCCTGTGCCGCGATCGCTGGTGTGACTGTGATTACAGAGCAGGAATCCAAACCCACTAGTCACAGGGATGTTTTTTTGTTTGGAAAGAGGCCCCCTTCAGCAGCGGACGCCCCTCTGTAGGCAATTATAAATTACCTGGAATTGCCTGTGTTTCTGCCCCCCCCCCCCCCTGGAGTTACATCATCTGTTTTTTTTGGCCGACCTGCCCTCAGGGGGGTGTTGAAACTCACGGACACCAGGGATCAAATGTTTTGGCAAAATGTGGGGAGCATCCCATGGGAAAGTGTTGCTGCTCTGGGAGCAACTATAAATTGCCTATGTTTTAGCACCTCCTAGGGTTAGATCAGCCTTTTCTTTGGCCAATCTGCCCCTGGGGGGTTGAAACCCATTAGACACCAGGGATCTAATTTTTTGGAAACATTTGGGGAGTGTCCTCTTAGGAAAGGGTCACTCTCCTGGGGGCGTTCATTATTAGTGTTTTGCCCCCTTGGGGCTAGTTTGGCCATTTTTTACAGCCTATCCACCCCCGGGTGGCAGGGTCAAATCCACTATACACCAGGGATCCTTTTAGTTATGGCAAATGTTGGGGAGTGTAAGGGTCTCTTCCCTGGTGGCATTAGTTATCCATGTTTTGCCCCCCCTCCCCTTCTCCATGGGGGCTAGTTTGGCCATTTTCTTTTAGCTCTGCTCCCTTGGAAGAGGTGGGGGAGGAGAGGTGTCAAAACCCACTAGATACCAGGGATCTTTTTATTTAACCAATTTATGGGAGCTCCCCTACCATTTTTTAAGCCCATCTTCCAAAAAACCACTAGACACCAGGGAAAGTCTTTGTATTTTGAATGTTAACTATTTTGGTTCTTGTAATCATTTCTATTTGTGATTGTAATGTTTTATTTCTCCTTTTCATTCTAGTTTAAAGCTTTTTAATTCCTTTTCTGCGTCTTCTGTTTGCAGTTTCAGCATAGGTTGATCTGCAGTTTGAGTAGTTGCATTGGTAAGAAAGTGTTTTGTGTACTATTTACTCCAAATGAGTACCATTTTCCTGCGTGAATGTGTTTTTTGTAAATGGTGTAATAATAGCAGCATGTTTAACTTCTGTTTTATTGTGTGTGAAATTGTCCTTGCATTTGTGCACAATGTGTACTGTGCTGTCTTGTGAGTATTTATTTTTCCTTTCTAGTGGGATATCATTGGTGCTCACTGGTGCTTGTTTCCTGACTGATACTGGGGGTAACTGACTCTGACTGTGCCTTGGGGTCTACTAACTGGGCCCAGGGCCAGTGCTCTGATGAAAAAGGTATATATTACTGTGTATAATTACAATTGGCACTGACAGACCCTGTAAGTCACTTGTATATAATAGGGAAAGGGGGATGCAAACTACCTATAAGCCCCTAGTATATATTAGGGTTGTGAGGTTTAGAGGCCCAGCAGATTTCCTGCACTGGAATGTACACTGCTGTGTTGCCTTCTGTAATATTTAAAGGCAGCCCTGCCTTGCAGACCATATTTAAAAAAGTAAAATGTGTGCAAATTCCATAGAGGCATTAAAGGTACTTACAAAGTGGTAATCTACCTTACTTTTACATATAAGTCACCCATAAGGTGCCCCAGGGGTGGGGTGCCCCATAACTATATGCAGGAACATTAAAAAATATGTTTCATATGCCCTGGTGAGGTAAACACTATCCATTTCCTTTTACCCCATTGTAGATTCTTCGCTCCACAGGCTGACATTGGAATATTTCACGTAAGTATAAATATTGCTAGGAAGGAGCTCAATGCATCATTCAAGGACTCAAAAGATTGGTAATGATAAATCCAACAACCTGCCACTGTTTAATTTATCATGACTATTTCAGAAAATAAGTTATAATACTTTATTTTCTATGAGCAAAAATTCAGCCTTGTAGCAGCCTCTCCTGATTGGTGAGCCTTAACAGGCTTAGCTAGACTGCTTTGATGAGGTAATAAGGGGCCTGCATAGAGTAGAGGTTATCTGGTGGGTGTAGCTCTGCAGCTGCAGAGCACAGGCCAGAAAGGTGCCTGGGTAAATCAAACTTGGCTTCAAAGAGCACAGGTCAGAAAGGAATGCCAGCCAGGCTTACCCCCTCACCCTATCTTATGTATAAGATAGATGGCAGGCTTGAGAATGGAATTTACAGATGGTCTGGAGTGGGAGTGTGAATGGAAATGAGCCACACTAGTAGGTTGGTTTAGCTAGGTCTTACTCTGCTGGAGAGAAATTCACTATCTTGGATTTTTAAAGTGCGGTGCTTTGTGGGGAAAGAATATGCCACAGTTTGCAGGAAGCTGTCATGCTTTTGGGTGGCACCCTGCATTTCATTGGACAGGGGTGCCACCCCGATTGTCCCCACAGACCATTGAATAAATATGTGAGAGCTGCAGTGCAACTCAGATCTGCTGCCTGAAACCACAAAGAGAAGAAGGGCTGCCCTGTTGGAACCCTGGTCTGCACCCAAAGGACTGCTCTATGAAGGACTGCTCCTGCTGCACACTGGGAAATACACCCCAAAGGACTTTGCCTTTCTTCAAAAAAGATTAATGATTGGACTTCCTGAAAGCGACAGGTTAACAGAGCTTCCCTGCACCATCTCCACAAGAAGTCACCAACCTGGAGTGTGGCCAGTGGACTTTTAAGGATTTGGCCAGGTGCATTGTGGGAATTGTAACCCAGACTGCCAAGGGCCAACTTAGAGCTTCTAGACCCTTGAATTTGTGTTTTGGACACTTTGAGCCCTCAAAGGTAACTTGAGGAAGAAGTTCTAGAAGTCAGGAGAAGCTTGGAGCAACTTTTAGAAAAAGCTTCACAAGGTGACTGACCGTCGCTGAGAGTCAAGCTGCTGCTCCCGAACCACGACCCGGCTTGAATTTCAGGTTTGTCCTGCTGATGCTCTGGTTCTTTCCTTGTCGATGATAATTCCAGGATTTGACCGGGTCCCACAGGAAAGCAAGCTGATGATGTGGCATCGGATCCTGGCCTGATGAGGACCTTGCCTGACGACGAGAAAAATGACTAGGTTTGAAGGTAAAACTTTGACCACGGCCACCCACTCAGTGTATCCGGGCAGGGCTCCAACACGTCGGCCTCAAATTGTGACAGATATCCCATTTTCTGTATTACAAGTTCCGTTATATCCTATGGAACTTGTAAAATGGCGGGGAGGATGTCCGTCACATTTGTGACAGAGTACCCCATCCACCAAGGTCGTAATCAGACACATTGGTGGTCATTACAACCCTGGCGGATGGTGTTAAAGCGGCGGTAAAACCGCCAACAGGCCGGCGGTAAAAAAAATGTAATCACGACCGTGGCGGAAACCGGCAACATAGACAGCCACTTTAACACTCCGACAGCCACGGCGGTACAAACAAACACAGCGGTGGTAACCGCCAACAGACAGGCGGAAGACAAGGTTCCGCCCACTGTATTACAACAGTCCAATCCGCCACCTTTTCCGGGGCGGATTCACCACGAACAAAAACACGGCAGAAACAGGACTTGGAAGGGAAAACGCTCACCTCTACACACCCCGCGAGGAATCAGGACGCCATGGAACCCGAGCTCCAGATACTGCCAGCCTTTATCTTCCTGCTTCTCTACCAGGAACAACAAAGACGGCGGCGAAGGCCACGGTGAGTACTGCACCTACGACACAGGGGAGGGGGGAGGGAAAAAAGAGTGACACACACACGCAACACTCCCACCCCCACCCTCACCCACTACAACACACACACAAGTACATGTTGATACATTACATTAACAACCCCCAACTCCCCCTGGAAGAATGCAAGGACAAAAGGAAATGAGTCGAACGTTTGTAATCTATTCAAAAACAGTAATCAAAAATATATACATTCATATACATATATTTACACTAGAAACAAATATATACACCAAGAATACAAGTCCAAGGTATTTCACCATCATAGTCCGTGGACCACTGGGCCCAAAATGCATGGGCGAGGCCCACACTCAATACCCAATCAAAACGGCGAGAACACTGCTGGGGCATCAGATAGAAATACAACAGGCACCTCAGGGGGAAGGGAAGGGGGGCACCTCAGCCGGATGAGTGCACGACGCCAGATCCACAAGGGGGCTCCATGCCCATTGATGTATCCTGGGGAGTGCAAAGCCACAGTCTCTCAAGTCTCTCCAGTGGGTGGTTTGCCCACTGCTGCATCCTGGGGAGTGCAAAGCCACAGTCTCTCAAGTGGGTGGTTTGCCCACTGCTGCAACCTGGGGAGTGCAAAGCCACAGTCTCTCAAGTCTCTCTAGTGGGTGGTTTGTCCACTGCTTTACCCTGGGGAGTGCAAAGGCACAGTCTCTCAAGTCTCTCCAGTGGGTGGGTTGCCCACTGCTTTATCCTGGGGAGTGCAAAGCCACAGTCTCTCAAGTGGATGTCTTTCTCCACTGGTTCTGGAGGGGGCTTTGTGCCCAGAGTGCTTCATCCTGCCAAGGACAGAGGTAGTGGATGCCTTTCTCCACTGGTTCTGGAGGGGGCTTTGTGCCCAGAGTGCTTCATCCTGCCAAGGACTGAGGTAGTGGATGCCTTTCTCCACTGGTTCTGGAGGGGGCTTTGTGCCCAGAGTGCTTCATCCTGCCACGGACAGAGGTAGTGGATGCCTTTCTCCACTGGTTCTGGAGGGGGCTTTTTGCCCAGAGTGCTTCATCCTGCCAAGGACTGAAGTAGTGGATGCCTTTCTCCACTGGTTCTGGAGGGGGCTTTGTGCCCAGAGTGCTTCATCCTGCCAAGGACTAAGGTAGTGGATACCAATCTCCACTGGTTCTGGAGGGGGCTTTGTGCCCTGAGTGCTTCATCCTGCTCGTGGCAGCCTCAGTAGCGTCGGAATCTTTGGCGCTCACTGGCCTGCGGTGCTTGTTGCGGCGGTGTCCTGTTCAGCGGTGCTGGTGGCGGCGGTGTCCTGTTTAGCGGTGCTGGTGGCGGCGGTGTCCTGTTCAGCTGTGCTTGTGGCGGCGGTGACCTAGGCAGCAGTGCTGGTGGCGGTGGTGTCCTTGGCAGCGGTGCTTGTGGCGGCGGTGTCCTTGGCAGCGGTGCTTGTAGCGGCGGTGTCCTTACCAGCGGTGTTTGTGGCGGTCTTGTCTGCCGTGCAGGATTTCTCAGACTTGCATGTTTTACTGTGCCCCTTCCCCACCTTGGATGGTGGCACAGCTGTCTCCACACTCCCAACTGTACCCCTGGGAGAGGCTTTGGTGGAAGATTTTTTTCCTCTCTCCCACCGGGCACTGGCCAACTTTTTGTGCTTTTGAGGTGGGGGACTGTCCGTGCTCTGGCTCCTTGGCATACTGGCTGCCCTGCTGCCTGGCGCACTCCAGAAGCCAGTTACTACTGGCACCAATGTTCCCGCAGATGTTGTGGCTGAGGCGCTGGGTTGGGACCTGGAGAGGCGGGCCCTAGGAGACTGAAGGGGTGGGGGAGGTGAGGGGAAGAGGTCAAGGTTGGACAGGAAAAGTTTTTTGGACACACTGGGACGGGTAGATGGAGGGGGTTTGGGAGTGGAGGAAGAGGTAGTGGTTGTAGGAGGTGTACGTTTGGTGACTTTGGGTGAAGGTGCATGGGCTGGAGGCTGTCGTGAGGTGGATGGCTATTGGGTGGGTGTGTGGCTGCGTTTGTGTACCTTGGGAGGTGGGCTCACAGACACACTGGGAGAGGACACAGGGGATGTGTGAATGGTAGTGTGGGTGGTGACTGCGCGGGTGTGGTGGTGGGTGGTTGTGCTGGTGATGGAGGTAGTGGCTGACGATGTAGTGCATGTAGTGCATGCAGGTGTGAGTAGAGACGAGACTGGGAGGGAGGAGGGAGACGAGGAGGAGGGGGACACAGTGGAGGCAGTGGCTGTTGGTATGTTTGCATGTGTATGATGCTTGCATGAGTGCCTGTGGGATGTGTGGTGCTTATGTTTGCCTGAGCTTCCCTTGTGTGTTGACGTGTGTGCATGCTGGTCTGATGGTGTGCTTGGGATAGGCTGAGGTACAGGGGTTTGGGTCTGGGTGGAGGAAGTTGGAGGGGGGAGGCTAGAGACAGGGACAAAGGCTGCCATCAGTGCTGAGGCCAGAGTCTGAAAAGCTTGCTGATGGGCTGCCTGACCAGAATGAATGCCCTCCAGGTATGCATTGGTCTGTTGCAACTGCCTCTCTACACCCTGGTAGACTGCCCAACAGTGAGGGGCCTGAGGAGGTCAATGGCCTCCTCACTGAGGGCAGCAGGGCTGACTGGGGCAGGGCCTGAGGTGCCTGGTGCCAAGGAGATGCCCACCCTCCTGGGTGAGCGGCCACGGGGCAAACGCTGAGGGGCTGCTGGGAGTGCGGTGCTGGTAGGGGGGGGTGGCGGCTGTACCTGTAGATGCGGGGGGCACAGAGGGGCCCACCACCGCAAGTGAGCTCCCATCAGAGGAGGAGTCCGTGTCGCTGGTCTCAGCTCCTGTCCCCGCCGTGGAGCTCCCCTCGCCCTCTGTCCCACTGGTGGCTTCTGACTCCGTTGTGTCGCCCTCCAGGGCCATGTGGGATGCAGCTCCCTCCTGCTCCGGTGCCACTGCTCCTCCGCCTGATGATGCTAATGCACACAAGCACAGGGAGACCACAAAAAGGGGGGGGAAGACAGAAGAAAGACATGTTGAGGGCATCCAATACCGCTACCGTTGGCGGACACTACAGACACAGAAGCCCCCTGCACTACACCGTGCACTTGGAGTTCCCTAATCAATCACAGGGACATAGGTTACAAGGCTATGCCCGATTGCTGCACACGTGGAAGTCACAGGAGCCTGACTAGGTGTAGTTGGCTCTGTACACAGGTGGGGTGGGGTGCCACAGGGCCTGCCTTAAGAAGGGACCTTGCCTACTAAACTCGCCCTGGCCTAGGGGAACCCTCAGCCCACCTCCCCCACCCAGACACCTACAATGCACGCTGAATCAGCTGAATGAGAGTGTACTCACCCCCTTGTGGCTGCTGTGATGCTCTCAAGCATCCATCCAACTCCGGGTACACCCCCGCCAGGATCTGGAACATCAGGGGGGTCATGGTGTGACGGGCACCCCTCCCACGTTGGGAGGCCATCCCCAGCTGGGCCTCCGCCGTCTTCTTGCTCCAGCGGCAAATGTCCTCCCATCTTTTCCGGCAGTGGGTGCTCCGTCTGTGGTAGACCCCCAGGGTCCGGACTTCCTTTGCGATGGCACGCCAAATATCCTTCTTCTGGTGGGTGCTGACCTACAGGAATAGTACAGGGGAAAAGGAGAAGATATAACCGTCCGCACCGTCACAGTCATTGGCCCGCATCCCTACCCTTGCCATGACGCACATGCACTCACCGTCGTTTCATGCACGCCTCATTCTCCCCCCACCCCCTATCTTTCATCCACACCACTCCAAACAGGCATTGCCCATACAGCATGTTCACAGTGTACTCACCTGTTTGTCTGGAGGACCGTAGCGTAGCGTGTATTGGGGGAGGACCCCATCCACTAGTTTATCCTAATCCTCCGTGGTGAAGGAAGGGGCCCTTTCCCCAGACACACGAGCCATTGTCTCTTCCAGACTGAGGTCACAGCAGCACTTGCAGTGTAGGTGCTCTCCTGTCGAAGATCAGGTATCAAGTGATTGAACAGACAGAAAATGGCGGTGACGTCCGCGACGGTGTGTTCCGTCACCGCCGGCGTACATTGTCATTGGCTCCTGGGACCCATAGGGTCCAATGTTAACCAATGCAGGATTGCGCTGCGGTCTTCAACCGCCTACCGCGATGGTGTACAACGCCAACGCACTTACCTCATATTCCCTTGTCCCACATTACAGGTCAGGCAGCCGCTATTTCAGGGGGCCACATGGCATTATTTTTGACTGCGTCACACATATCTAGGCCTTGCTTAAACACTAATACAGCCATATGTTGATTTTAAAACATATTCCGATTAAGTTGTATTTACGTACCTCAGTGTTGATTGACTCTCTGCTCGCTGTTCTCCTCCATAGAGCACGTCCGCTGGGGCAGGTGAGGAGATGGCGGCATCCTCCGGTGTACAGACCGCTGGTGGACCTGTCGACAATGGAGGAGCGACATGTAATTATCACCTACAGACTTGATTGTACCACAATCCTGGAACTGTGTGCCCAGTTGGAGCCAGACCTGATGTCAGCTATCCGCCATCCCACAGGAATCCCCCCTCTAGTGCAGGGTGCTGCCAGTACTCCATTTCCTGGCAAGTGGGTCTTTTCAGACGACAGTGGCCATAGCATCAGGGATGTCCCAACCTATGTTCTCCAACGTGTTGCCTACAGTGAAAGGTGGCTTCTATGCCCTGGGACATATCCCCAACATCATAGGTGCCATTGATGGGACACATGTGGCCTTGGTACCCCCCTCAGGAGTGAACAGGTGTACCGAAACCGGAAGAGTTACTATTCTATGAATGTGCAGATGGTGTGTTTGGCAGACCAGTACATCTCCCATGTGAATGCCAAATTTCCTGGCTCAGTGCATGATGCTTACATTCTGCGGAATAGCAGCATCCATTATGTGATGGGGCAACTCCAGAGGCAACGTGTGTGGCTATTAGGTGAGGACATGGACCCAATACAGTGTGACTAGGTGTCTGGGTCTGGGGATGTCCCTAAGAGTTAGTGTGAGTCTAACAGTTGTCCCTCGACATTTGCAGGTGACTCTGGTTACCCCAACCTGTCATAGCTACTGACCCCAGTGAGGAATCCAAGGACAAGGGCAGAGGAACGCTACAATGAGGCCTGTGGGCGGACTAGGAGGATTTTAGAGAGGACCTTCGGCCTCCTGAAGGCCAGGTTCCGGTGCCTCCATATGACAGGTGGTTCCCTATTCTACTCACCAAAGAAGGTGTGCCAGATCATCGTGGCCTGCTGTATGCTTCACAACTTGGCTTTGCGACAACAGGTGCCTTTTCTGCAGGAGGATGGTCCAGATGGAGGTGTTGTGGCAGCTGTGGAGCCTGTGGACAGTGAAGACGAGGAAGTAGAAGAAGAGGACATAGACAACAGGAACACGGTGATCCAGCAATACTTCCAGTGAGACACAGGTAAGAAGACAACACTGTCTGCTTCATTTGATTTAATTCTTCTACCTCTCATCTGTCTGTCATTTTTACCCAGTGTATGGACACTGAGTTGTCACTTTCCCTTTCGATTTCACAGATGTGGGTCCCACTGTGTGACCTCTGCTTTGTTTCCGCATGGACTAGAGCTGTGTGACATAGGTATGTTGACATTTCATTGGATATAGCATTTTGCCACTGTTATTGCTAATACACATTTTCGAAAGCACAGACTGACTCCAGATTGTTTTGTGATTTAAGGGTGTTTATTTAAGTGCAAAATAGTGGAGGGGGTTGTAAAATGGTTAGGGGTGATGGTGGAGGAATGTCCATGACAGAGTCCAGTCTATTAGTCTCACAGGTGCATTGTCCAAAGGGGCATAGGAAGTGGAGCTGGGGCAATTGATGGATGGACAGGGTGACAAAGTGGGACAGAAGGATGACAATCAGGGTGGACTCATTTCTTGGCGGGGGTCTTGGCATTGTTCTCTGTCTTTGTCCTGGAACTCAGGGACCGCTTGCGGGGTGGTTCTCCATCTGCAAGGGGTGGGGTGCTGGTGTCGTGGTCCTGTGGTGGTGCCTTCTGTCCACTAGTGCAGGCGGAGGTGGTTGGTCTCCTGAAACTTGGCCAGTACCGTTGCCATCATCTCCTGGGAATGGTGGTAGGCTCCCATGATGTTGGAGAGGGCCTCGTGGAGAGTGGGTTCCCTGGGCCTGTCCTCCCCCTGTCGCACAGCAGCCCTCCCTGTTCCCCTGTTTCCCTGGGCCTCTGTTCCCTGAACCATGTGCCCACTACCACTGCCCCCAGGTCCCTGGTGTTGTTGGGGTGGTGGGTTGGCCTGGGTTCCCTGTAGTGCTTGACGTGTCCTGGGGACAGAGGTATGGGCCCGCTGGGTGGGTGCTGTGCTGGTGTTTCCAGAGGGGGGAGGCTCTGTTGTGGCTTGTGCCAGTGTGAGGGGAACCGACTTTCCCAAGGTCCCAGGTGGGCCGGACTGGTCATCTAGATCCAGGTGGACAGAGCTGCTGTCATCACTGTGGGCCTCTTCTGTGGGTGGAGTGGACATGTCTGGACCATCCTGTCCGCTGACGTTGGGTAGGGGTCCTGCAGGGGTGTAAAAGCATGATTATTGCATCTGTGTGTGCCATGGTGTGCAATGGGTGGGTGACCCTGTAGCCCAGTGCTTCCATTCTTGTGTGGGACCTTGTGTGATAATGGTTTAGGGGGGTGTATGGGTTTGTGCAGTGAACATGCTTTGGTGATGGGTGTCCATGCTTTGGGTTTGGGATGTGTGGTTTGTGATATTGGGACATATGTGAGGAGTTGGAGTGATGGGGTGAGGGCTAGGGTGGGGGTATGTGATAGCATGCAGGTGGGTGGGGGATGAAGTAGTTAAAGGTTTGACTTACCAGAGTCCATTCCTCCAGCTACTCCTGCGAGGCCCTCAGGATGCAGTATAGCCAAGACCTGCTCCTCCCAAGTAGTGAGTTCTGGGGGAGGAGGTGGGGGTCCGCCGCCAGTCCTCTGAACCGCAATCTGGTGTCTTGAGACCACGGAACGCACCTTCCCCCGTAGGTCGTACCACCTCTTCCTCATCCCTAGTTCTTGGGTGCTGTCCCACTGTGTTGACCCTGTCCACGATTCTTCGCCATAGCTCCATCTTCCTAGCTATGGTGGTGTGCAGCACCTATGATCCGAATAGCTGTGGCTCTACCCGGATGATTTCCTCCACCATTACCTTGAGCTCCTCCTCAGAAAACCTGGGGTGTCTTTGCGGTGCCATGGGGTGGTGTGGGTGATGTGTGGGGTGGTGTGTGTTGTGATGTGTGGGGTGATATTTAGAGGAGTGTTGTGTGAGGTGCGTGGATGTTGTGTGAATGATGGTGTTGAGTGCCTGTGGATGCTATTGATCTTTCTGGTGGTGTCTCTCTCTGGCCTTCTGTCACAATTGTTGTCGTAAGGGGTTTGTGGGTGATGTGGGTGTGTTTTTTATAGTGTATTGAGTGTGTGGGAGTGGTGTGTGTATGTGTATCAGGTGTGTGTATTTCTAATTGTCCAACGTGGTTGTGTTTTGTAAGTGAATGTGTATTTTGAGCGTGGCGGTGTGTACCGCCAATGGAATACCACGGTTGAAAGACCACCACGTGAATTCGTGTGTCGTGATAGTGTGGGCGTATTCCTGTTGGTGTGACGGTGGAGGTTTTGTTATCGCAGTTTATCACTGACCTTTGGTGTGGCGGACTTGTGTGGGTGTCTAGATTTTGGCGGATTCCGAGCTGTGGGTCATAATGGCAGTGGCGGTATTCCGCAGCCGCGGCGGTGTGTTGGCGGTCTTCTGCACGGCGGTAAGCAGCTTTTACCGCCAATGTTGTAATGACCCCCATTGTCTCTTGTTGTGAATGTTGTATTGTGCTGGGCCCATGGCTGGTGGTGTGTATGGTCTTGTGTGTGTTACATTTGAAAGGAGTGTGAATGGCCTGTAATGTAGTTGGTGCCTTGTTGCGGCTTTACAGCTCACGAGCTATGAGTCATTGGTTCAGTTTATTGACCTTTCAATTATTAACAGTGCATTTCATTTTTGTGAAATTTCTTGTTAATACAATTTTCTAAATTGAGCCGTCACTCATCCTTGCGCCAAATCCAACCAGTATGTATGTGTAGCTTGAACACTGGGTAGCCACAAGACCATTTTATTGCACTTCTCCTCTCAGTTGGGAATTCAACTCAAGAAAAAAACCTGCTTTGCTGTAATTAGGCTTCAAAGCACACCCCTGACACACTAAGGCCTGTATTTATACTTTTTTAGCACCGCATTTGTATTTTGTAAGTTTGCGCCTCTTTTGCTTAAAAAAACAACGCAAATACAGCGCAAGAAAAGCATAAATATGGGCCTAGGTGTCTCGGGTGGACCCCAATGAAGAAGCATGCCACCAACTAGGTTGGTGGATGAGAGGTATTTTTATCAAAACCTAAGGCTGTTTTTCTTCACAATTTGAGTATTTGGGACATCACAGAAGTAAGAGACTTGATAGCGTGTTTGCTTCATGTCTAAGGAAAATCTACCAGCACTAGACATGTTTGAAAATTAGACACCAGGGGAGTATAGAGTGGTGTGCTTCTCATGGATCTCAAAAAGTTTTCTTACCCACAATGCCCTACAAACCTCAAAATGTGACTAAAATATCACATTTTCCTTGCATTGCTTCTGTCATATTCTTCCACAAACAGAAATGAACCACAAATATCCTACTGCCCAGGGTACCCCTCAGTCTCCAGATAAAAATGATAACTCAATTGTGTGGGTGCCCACAGCAGTCATCCTAACATGTATAGAAAAAAACCTGCCTTTTTGGACCCACTTTGGTTCCCCCTCAAACTTCACACATTTGTGGTCCTTCCCTGTTGCAGGCACTTGACCCACCCACACAAGTGAGGTATCATTTTTTATCAGGAGACCAAGGGGACTGCTGAGTGGTAGGAATTTTGTAGCTCCCCTCAGATTCCACAACTTTCCATCACAGAAATGTGGGGGAAATGGGGTGAGAGCCATACAAGTCACCCCATCCTGGATTCCTTCAGGTATCTAGTTTTCATAAATATACAGGTTTGCTGGGTTTCCCTAGGTGCCGGCTGAGCTAGATCCTAAAATCCACAGCTAGGCACATCGCAATAAAAGGGTCAGTTTTCAGTGGAAAATTGTGATGTTTCCACGTTGCGTTTTGGCCCATTTCCTGCTGCGAACACTATGCCTACCCACACAAGTGAGGTACCATTTATCCCGGGAGACTAGGGGAAATGCTGGGTGGAAGGACGTTTGTGGCTTCCCTCAGATTCCAGAACTTTGCATCACAGAAATATGAGAAAAATTTGTTTTTTAGACAAATGTTGAAGTTTGCAAGGGATTCTGGGTAAGAAAATGTAGTAAGAGCCACACAAGTCACCCCATCCTAGATTCTCTAGGTATCTATTTTTCATAATTGTACAGGTTTGCTAGGTTCCTTAAGTGCTAGCTGAGCTAGAGCCCAAAATTCACACACGCGAGGTGCCATTTTTATGGTGGAACTTGGGGCAACACAGAACAGTTGTCATTACCAATTGTCTTTTGCTGCATTTGTGCCTTCCAAATGTAAGATAGTGTTTAAGAAAGAAGTCATTTTGAGAAATGGCCTCTAATTCATATGCTGGTCTGGGTACCCTTAAATTCAGAGATGTGCAAATAACCACTGCTTCTATCTACCTATCTTGTGGCAATTTCGGAAATAGTTTTCACTCTTTATATTTTACCAAATGAATTGCTGTAAACCCGGTACACAATGAAAACCCACTGCAAGGTGCAGCTCATTTAATGGCTCTGGGTGCCTCAGCTACTTGATGAACCTACCAGCCCTATAGATTCTCACAAAGAAGGGTCCATTAGACGTAACAGTATTTTGCTTTCGAAAATCTGTCATAGTTTAAAAAAGTTACAGATGAAAATGTAGACGGAAATGGCTGTTTTTTCAACTCAATTTCAATATGTTTTTATTTCAACCCATTTCTGTCACTAACTGGAAGGAGGTCGAAAGCACAAAAAAATAGGAGCCATGGGGTATGTCCCAGAAAAATGCCAAAACTGTGTTGAAAAATATGGTTTTCTGATTCTAGCATGCCTGTTCCTGAAATCTGGGAATGTGGTGATTTCAGCACTGCAAACCCTTTGTTGATGCTTTCTTCTGCAGCGCTTTTTCCATTTTTTCCAAAATAAAACAATATTTAGCTGTATTTTGCTAATTTCTCTGTCCCCTCCAAGGGAATCCACAAACCTTGGGTACCTTTAGAATCCCCAGTATGCTGGAATAAAAGGTCACAAATTTGGCATAGATAGCTTATGTGGACAAAAAGGTATAGGAGCCTAAGCGTGAACTACCCCAAATAGCCAAAAAAAGGACTAGCACAGGGGAAAAGGCCTGGGATCGGGCTGGTAGATGGGCAACAGAAGGTTGCAATCTCAGAATGTCTTAACACCTTTGTTAGGACACATCATTTGCTGTTACCTAACAGAGTGAATATGACAATATATTTCAGAGTTCCAGAGTTAAAAACATGTTAAAAATTGGAGGATGGAGTAGGAGGTGGAAGACATCAACAAAATCGACTTGTCCTTATCACACCACAAATATTCACTAGCTGTGCAATTTATGTCTCACACAATAGTGTCCAAGGCAAAAATTTACATTAGGCACAAAGATGAAAGCGCCTTACAAATTCATGTAATTAAATCAACCTTAGCAGCAGGCCAAAGAGCAGATTAGTCAGTAGAAGTGAGGGGAAGTGAATCTGGGATTTCACAACATTCATCGCAGCATATCAAACTAAGGGCCTGATTAAGACATTGGCAGATGGCTTTCCCCTTCACATCGGTGATGGATATCCCCTCCGCCGAAATCTATATCCCACTGTTAGAAATGGGGTCTTTAGTTGGCAGCCAGTTTAAACCCTGTCCAAGTGGGGACCTTCTCTCTAGTCAGGGCAAGAGACTTACACAGCTCAGATAACCCCTGCTCACCCCCTTGGTAGCTTGGCACAAGCAGTCTGGCTTATCTCAGAGGTAATGTGTAAAGTATTTGTACACACACAGTAATACAGTGAAAACACCACAAAAGTACTCAGCACCAGTTTAGAAGAATAGCTAATGTTTATCTGAGTAAAACAAGACAAAAACGACAAAAAGTCCAACATACACAAACAAAGTTATCATTTTGTGAAGGTTTAAAAGTGCCTTAATTCTGAGAAATCTGTGCTTGTATCCTTATAACACACAGTACCTTGGATGTGTCAAAAACAAAGATGATGCGAGCCGCAAAGGAGGACAGGCATCAGAAAAGCAAGTAATGCGTTGATTATTTTCACGCTGAACAGGTGATGCATGGATTCTTTTCTCGCCTGGCTGGCAATGCGTTAATTCTTGGCGATGTGTGGATTATTTTTGCGCCGGACTAGTGATGCATCGCTCCCTGGTTGCAGAGCAGTGTCGATGTAGAGGAATGACGCCCAGGAATGGTGCACGGAAAATCCAGACACAAGGCAACAATGGATCTGCGCTAAAGCAGGCGATGCGTCGATTTCACACGCGTGAGACAGGAGCTGGATCGTATTTCAGCCGCAGTGCAGGCGCTGCTTCAATTTTTCTGCAGCAATGGCCTGCTCACCCCCTTGGTAGCTTGGCACAAGCAATCTGGCTTATCTCAGAGGTAATGTGTAAAGTATTTGTACACACACAGTAAAACAGTGAAAACACCACAAAAGTACTCAGCACCAGTTTAGAAGAATAGCTAATGTTTATCTGAGTAAAACAAGACAAAAATGACAAAAAGTCCAACATACACAAACAAAGTTATCACTTTGTGAAGGTTTAAAAGTGCCTTAATTCTGAGAAATCTGTGCTTGTATCCTTATAGCACACAGTACCTTGGATGTGTCAAAAACAAAGATGATGCGAGCCGCAAAGGAGGTGAGGCATCAGAAAAGCAAGTAATGCGTTGATTATTTTCACGCTGAACAGGTGATGCATGGATTCTTTTCTCGCCTGGCTGGCAATGCGTTAATTCTTGGCGATGTGTGGATTCTTTTCGCGCCGGACTAGTGATGCGTCGCTCCCTGGTTGCAGAGCAGTGTCGATGTAGAGGAATGACACCCAGGGATGGTGCACGGAAAATCCAGACACAAGGCAACAATGGATCTGCGCTAAAGCAGGCGATGCGTCGATTTCACACGCGTGAGACAGGAGCTGGATCAATTTTTCAGCCGCAGTGCAGGCGCTGCTTCAATTTTTCTGCAGCAATGGCCTCAGTGGGTGAATTTTCACTCAGGTTACCAGCTCTTACTTCTAAGGGCCCAGGGACTGGATTTGGTACCACTTAGCATGTCAGGACTCTCAGCAGAAGGCACTGGCAGATGAAACCTTTGATGTCCTTGAGACTTCACAACAGTGGGCAAGCTCCGTTCAAGCCCTTGGAGAACCTTGGAAAGCAGGATGTAGAAAGCAAAGTCCAGCCCTTTCACTCCCAAGACAGAAGCAGCAGGCCAGCACAGCAAAGCAGCAGGCAGAGTGGCAGTTCCTCCTACAGCATCCAGATCTTCTTCTTGGCAGAATGCCCTCAGCCCAGAAGTGTTATGAAGTTATGGGGTCAGCGGGGCGATACTTATAATAATTTCTGCCTTAGAAGTAGGCAAACTTCAAAAGAAAGGCTTTGTAGTGCACAAGACCCTGCCTCTTCCTTGCCCTGCCTCAGACACACATTTCAGGGGGTTGGGGACTGCATTGTGTGAGGGCAGGCATAGCCCTATTCAAGTGCAGGTGTCAGTTCCTCCCTCCCACTGTAGCCCAGGAATGCTCATCAGGATATGCAGGACACACCTCAGCTACCTTTGTGTCACTGTCTAGAGTGAATTCACAAACACCCCAACTGCCAGTCTGACTCAAACGTGCATCAAGCAGCCTGTCAGAGGCACAGAATCGGTAAGCAAGAAAATGCCCACCTTCTAAAAGAGGCAAGTTCAACTTAGAATCTAAAGTCCAGCTTCACCAAAAGATCCATTTTTAAATTGTGAGTACAGAGACTCCAAACTCCAGACATCTATCTGCTCCCAATGGGAAACTGCACTTAAAAGATATTTCAAGGCAATCCCCATGTTGTCCTAAGGGAGAGATAGGCCTTACAATAGTGAAAAAACAAATCTAGCAATATTTCACTATCAGGACATGTAAAATGCACCAGTGCATGTCCAACCTTTTAAATACACTGAACACTGAACCCTGTCCATGGGGCTGCCTTGGGCCAACCTTAGGGGTGACTTACATGTAGTAAACGTGAAGTTATGGGCCTAGCAAGTGACTACATTGAGTACTGGCTACCCAGGTGGGTGGCACAACCAGTGCTGCAGCCCCACTAGTAGCATTTGATTTACAGGCCCTAGGCACACATAGTGCACTTTACTCGAAACTTGCTAGTAAATCAAATATGCCAATCATGGAGAGTCCATGGAGAATGCAACTACCAATCCAATGTAGACAGAAAGCACTTGTACTTTAGCACTGGTCAACAGTGGTGAAGTGCCCAGAGTCCTAAAACCTGCAAAAACAAAGTTTAGCGCAGGATCATACCCAGAGGTCAAAAGGGGAAACTACGCCAAGAGCTGACAGGTCAAACACCCATTATTTCGGTGGATGGGATATCCGTCACCATTGTGACGGATTAACCCATCCACCAATATCTAAATCGGGCCCTTAGGGCCTGATTTACTGTTATTTAGCATGGAAGCTCGGATGACAGCACCATTCATTAAAATATATTTTGCCCCAGAAACCTGATGCAAACACAGCACAAAATGGTATTTGTGTACAGGGCACCAAACCCTCTTTTATCAATGCAAAGGGTGCAAATGTGGTTAGGAATGCTGCAAACACCCACACGATTTCACACAATGTCAGATCTACTAAAAATATTACCTGGCTTTCCATAAAATCCTAGCACCAAATAAAACAATAAGGAAAGAAGGAACAAATAGAATACTGCATGGCAGTCCTGTGCATAACATGAAATTTCTGCAAAATTACACATTTTGTGCGATATACCCTTTCAACAGTGGCCATTGTGTAGGAATTTGGACTGGTGGCTGTATGTTGAGTACAAATTTCACACAAAAAAATATTGGCTCGGCTTTGCACCAAAGCTCAATCCTTAGCATTACTCATTTGTTTGCATAGACTCTTTGTAAATATGGCGCTGTACTCTTTCTCCATTGGCCAAAGTAGCACTGCAGTTTTCAATGCTGTTTGCATGAAGTTTAATAAATCTGGGCTGCAATGAGCAGAAGATGGGAGGTATAAACAGTTGGGAAAGTAGAAGGATGTGGAGTGTTGGGTGGAATATTGATATTATGAAAAGTATCATAACATTGCTTTGTTGTATCAACAACATAGCTCACTTTCCACCAACTGCAACAGGGATAGCCCAAATCAGACAGCAACATCATTGCCTCCACTAATGTCATATGCCCACTATCCACACAAGTTCCATCGGGTGACAATATTGGCGCATGATTTTTACATGGCCGACCGAAGATGATTTTTGGGCCTGCAGCCTCAGAGCTAGACGTAGGCCCACATTTGTCCCTTCTCAAGTTCAATATTGATTTCGTAAGGATGTCAGACTAACACACTCAAATAGCCTTATTTCTGAGGTCCAATCAACTTTTCAAAGTCATACCAGTTAATCTGACACACATATATATTTTTACTCACACATAGATATTTGTGTTTGTAAAATACAAAAAGGGATGATGAGGGGCGGTGAGTGGGTGTTACAGGGCGCAAAGGTTCTGTGAGTTTGCTCAAAACCCACAACATTACATGTTTGACAGTGTTCAACAATCTCTTCTCTGACTCCCTTCATACCCTAAAAAAGGTTGTCGATTTACTCCTGTCAGTGGCAGAAGTAAATCCCTTTCCATGGTGGAACTGAAGAGGGAACACACACAAAATTAGTGGGATTTATGGAAATGAACTTTTCACAGAGGAAAATATTTTCCCCGCAGTGAAAAAAAAAAGAAATTAGGTGTATTTGCATTTCCTCTGATTTATGTGCATGCAGAGATATGTGTGTAAAATTGTGTATGCAAAATAAAATTCACAAACGTTTTCCAGGAATGCATCCCGAAACCTGTGACCGGGGCATGTTTTCAGGCATACACTGGAAAACCCAGAAAATGAGTAAATCTATATCCATTTGAGGTTGTAAATTATAGGGTGCATAATTTCTCATTTTCTGTGAGCCGTGTCCAATATAAGGAGCAGGTGGTGAATATTTTCATATCAATAATAGGCTATCAGGTCTTAGTGTGCCTTCATTTCTTCCTTTGTGTTCCCCTGTGTTGCTATGTGCAAGTGGGAGCGGTGGGAAGAGTTTGGTGTAAACACTTCAGAGTTGCTAATGACAAGTGAAATACAACAGTGCCTGTCCTAATGGGAGCCCCTGCACCGAAATGCCAAGTACATAATACATTTTAGGGGAATGAGTGTAACACCCCTAACACCCACTGAAGCTATGCCCCTTGCTATAGAGAACACATTTCAATCTTAAAAACCAAAACACATAAGGATCACGAATTGTCATTTTAGGAAGTAGGTCAAGACCACATTGCATATTGCTGGTCTTCTTCTGAGATGGCACAGACAGGAAAATAACAAAGGAGTGGAATGCAACTCAGAGGAGTTACCAGTGATCCAGATATATTTAAACAATCCATCCATCAATTTTTATTTTTCATACCAAATGTCCTAGCACACGTTTAACAATTATCTCTGTGCACAACAACAAAGTAGTCCCAAAAACTGCTTTATTGAAAAAGCAGTCACAGACATGGTCCAGCAGGCCACACTCCCTGTGAGTGTGGCCATTCCCAAATGGGTTGCAAAGGTCCTTAGCAACCCCTTCGGGAATCGTTAACAGTGTCTCAGACACTGTTGTACATTACAGATTGCGACTCGCAATTCGCGACTCACAAACAAATTCAAATTGAGACAGCAATCCGTAATGGTCCTACATCGAGCCTTAAATGTATTTTGTTACTTAATAATGCTCATACATTTAAAGTAAAGTTTGATATTAAACTTAATTTGAAAGTCTAACAATGATTAAAACAGTGTGGGGCCAAGTATTTTTATTGGGTTTTGAGGTATATCGAGGTACTAGGAGACTTGTGTCCCGGCAGTGACCTATCCTGATTAGTTGAGGTCTGGGAATAGCACAGGACGTTTCCTGATTAGCTGTGTTCTGTGGATTGCAGTCTAATGTACTTGTTTATTGTCACAAGCATTCATCCGTAATGTTGCAAATTCTATTCCATTCGTTACTTTCCACAAGAAGTTACTCAAGGGGGTCAAGAACTAACCACATGTCAGCGGGAAATATCCTCTAGATAGTACCCCCCCCAGAAGCCCACCTTTTAGCAGCTATGTCACTGACAATAATATGAGGAAAGGAGCAGAGTGGCCTGACGGGGGTGGAGAGGTTTGGGGTTGGTACACCAGGGAAGGAGACCTGTAAGAGGAAAAACAACCAACCACACTGAAATGGGCCAGGATGCAATTTGCAAGGCATATTTCAAATCATATCAGCAACAAATCATTTGTAAGGAACTTAAACTATTGCACTGCTTTGTTTTGAGAATTAACCTGAAATCTTATGTGTGTATATATATATATATATATATATATATACATATATATATATATATATATATACAAACTATAACTTGCACCCCTGCCATGCACAGTTTTTTCTTTAATAATTCGACTGATAATGTTTCATTTATATTTTTATTGACGTTATAAAAGTTGTCATGAGCGCTGTAATATTGGGGTAATAAGCAGTGCATGGCAAGGGTGTGAGTTATAGTTACCCTAGGCCGCGAGTTATAGTTACATGAAATAACTCTAACTGTAACTGCTGAATTTCTATGGTTTTGTATGAATAAATTTAGAACCTGATTATAACGATCCTGTAATCTTTGTTTTTTTTCAGGGAATTTCTATGGTTATTTTAAAGTTAAGTAACTTTCATTACTATACGTTAATCCAACCACTGCTGCACACAGCCTTTGGTCGTGTGTGGCAGGGGTTGTCCAGTGGGCCTTGCCCATGACCAGGCACTGCGACCAACCCCCATAACCACCCAACCCCATGCAGTGCTCAGCCTTTGGCCGTGCACAGTAGGAGTTGACCACAGGGCCTGTCTCTATGGGTGTGAGAATAGGTGTGAGAGGATGCCTCTGGGTGTGAGAGTGATGTGAAGTGTCTGTCTGGGTGTGTGAGTAGGTGTGAGAGGGTGTCTCTGGGTGTGAGAGTGTCTCCGTGGATCTGTGAGTGTCTGTGGGGGTTTGTGAGTGGGTGTGTGAGTGTCTGAGTGGGTGTGTGAGTAGGTGTGTGAGTGTCTGAGTGGGTCTGTGAATGGGTGTGTGTCTCTGAGTGGGTGCATAAGCCTCTGAGTGGGTGTGTGAGTGGATGCGTGAGTGTTTAAGTGAGTCTGTGTGTGAGTGTCTGAGTGGGTCTGTGAGTGTGTGTATGAGTTTCTGAGTGGGTCTGTGAGTGGGTTCATGAGTGTCTGAGTGTATTTGTGAGTGGGTTTGTGGCTGTCTGTGTGGGTGTTTCAGTAGTTATACGAGTGATTCAGCCACAAAGGAACCTCACCTGCCCTTTTATCCAAAAAAGAGTAAATAGCTTTGCAAAAAATATCTACCCAAGTGGAGTTCTTTCTCCCTCCTTGGGTAAGTGTCCACTACAGCTGTGTAATGAATCTCAAGGAAATGTAATCAGTGACCTTGTGTGTGTTTTGGCAACATGATTGTTCCTGTTGTCTCTTTCTCTAGAATTCTGTGATAACATGAATTCTCCAATAGAGAGGCGAACAAGGCTACAAAGATGTAACTCTCCACCAAACGAAGGTCCTTCCTCTTACCTATATAACGTAAATGCTTCTTTGTTTTGTGAAGATGTCCTCATATACCTCAGCTTTAAGAACGCACCACCACAATTGGTAAGAAACACACTTGGGGGCCCTTTGGCGAGCTGTCCATCATCCTAGTAAAATACAGGACGACCTTTACATACAACTAAGGTGGACAGTGCAGGGCCAAGTGGGTGCAACTTCCAGGTGATTTGCACATTTGCATACTCGTAGCAATTTAAAGCGAGAACCATGGACTATAGGGGAGGAACCCCTATAGTCATTTGGCCATGAACAAATGGGGGGTGGCACGTGGCCCACTTTCCTGGGCTGATTTTGGCCCCGGGGACCCCATCACTTGGGGCCCATTCTTCATTCAATAGGGAGGTGCATGCAGTCCCCTCCTTGGACTGCAGGGGGAGCCTCAAGGCTGTGGCAGTCTGAGCTTGGTCCCCACCTCCTGCAGGAGCTGGAATTGCTCTTGCACACAGGGAGCTGCTAAACATGCAGCTCCCTGTGTGCAAGAGCAATCGTTTCATCTCTTTCCCTGCCCGCATCTCTGCGGGAAGGGAAAGAGATGAAAACTCTGCTCCCAGCAGGAGAGAGCACTTTGACAGCTGTCAAAGCTCCTGCCAAGTCAGAGGAAACAGCTATGTCCCGGGGATGGGCACCCCGGGACATAGCAGAGGCCGGCCCTGAGGGTTGGCGGTCCCCAGGGCCATTATTGGCTTCACATGGGTGGCCACACAGCCCCCTCCAAAGTTTAACTAATCCCCAGGGAGGTCATGGTCCCCTGGGCCAGGGATCTTTGACGGACCCCATTCATCTTGTTATTTCAGCCCCGGGGAGGTGGCGGTCCCCGGGGCTGGAGGGGGGCCATGTGGGCCCCCTGCATACATTTCATATTTAGTCCTGGGGAGGTGGCAGTCCCTGGGGCTGTGGGGCTGGCTGCTGGGGAGGCCATATGGGCCTCCCCCATTGCAAATTAACATTTTGCCCCAGGGAGGTGGTGGTGCCATGAATGTGGTGGGGAGGGGCGTGCAGTCTCATCACCTCAGGGAAGTGGTGGTCCCCGGGGATAATACAAGCCCTAGGAAGGTAGTCCCCATGAGCCCCATGCTTTTTTTAAGCCTCCAATGCCCCAGGGTCCTGGCCCACCCATGGGCAAAATAAAAGAATAGGGCAGAAGACCACCCTTTAAAAAAAAATCTCAAAACAATCCACACATCTATTCGCTGATTTTTTTGTAAAACAAAAAAAATTACTTTTAGCCCTGGCAGGGCCCTTGATGGACCCCTAAATGTAGGCTAAGGGCTGAGGGTGTCACTATTCTGGCCCCTTTTAAAAAAACTTTTGTGGGACTCGGCTGAAGCCGAGTCCCAAGATGGCTGCCAACACTTCCTTGTTGAAGTGTTGGCAGCCAATCAAATATCGGCACGGGACAGTTGGATCCATGGAGGATTCACACTCCTAGATATCTATGTTTTTTGCCCTTTAATATCTCTAAAATCACTGAACTGATTTATGCCAAATCACAAAAAATATGCTTTCTAAACCAAGAGATAGCTTTCTGCCACATTTGGTATAATTCCATCCAGCAGTTCGGGCTGTAGTTGTGTTCAAAATCCCAATGGGAAAATGCATGGGGAGACGTGTTTTGGGACCTCCCTTTTTCTTGGCCCGCTTGATGGGTCACCCTGAAACTTTCAAGGCAGCACCTGAACCAACTGAAGTATATGTTTTGAAAATTTTGTGAAGATTTGTCAAGTGGCAAGCGGAAAATCCACACCCCGGAGCTGGGTGGCAGAAAAATCGACACAGCACCTGCCTTGCAGCTGTAAAATCGTGTCAGTATCTGCCTCGCGACTGCAGAAATCGATGCATCGCCAGCTCAGCACAGATTCATTGTTGCAGTGCGTTTGCATTTTCCATGCTTCAACCCTGGGGTCAAAATCTTCAACATCACTGCATGGATCCGAGGCTGCTTGTCCGGAAATCAACGCATCCCTTCTCTGCGAGGAAAGAATTAACACATTGCTTACCTGGCGGAGAAAGAATCGATGCACGGCCTCACTTGCGAGTAAGGAATCGACGCATCGCTTGCTTTTCTGAAACACGCTCGCCTCTGCTGCTTTATTTTTGACACATACCATTACTTTGTGCTAAACCAATGCATCCACTGATTCTTATGGATTAAGATTCTTTTTAAATTAAAATTTGATATCTTTACTTGTGTATGTTGGATTTTTGTTGTTTTGGTCTTTGATTTAGATAAATATTGGCTATGGTGTGGAATACTTTTGTGGTGTTTTCATTGTGTTGGTACTTTACACATTGCCTCTAAGGTAAGCCTGACTACTTGTGCCAACCTACCAAGCGGGTGAGCAGGATATATCTGAGCTGTGTATCTCCCTTACTCTGACTAGACTGAGGGCGCTACTTGGACAGGGTGTAAACTGACTGCCAACTAGAGGCCCCATTTCTAACACAAAGATTCAGATAAACATTCATTATTAATGGATGCTTTTATATTACAGTTATCAGCTTGATTCACTGAATATATACAAAATCGCGAAAAGCCATGTCATGATGGTGAAGGTAGCTCTCTTTAGAAATCAACATGTAGTAAACCCACATGTGATTTGCTATCACTTTAATTTTATTTCAGCTCAGAAGAATTATTGAGTGTCATTCTGTAAAAGTGGGAAACACAGAGAGTGCATGTTGGTAATTAATTTTTAGAAGTCAAAACATATTCATTGCAGATTAAGCTCAGATGTGCAGCGGGGCAGGGTGACAATATCCAGTGTCTCTGTTTCCAGATTTCATATATATAGGTATTTGATATATATATATATATATATATATATATATATATATATATATGCTCAACTACTCATCTACTTCTTGTAGCACTGAAATCGATTAGATATGTGACTTTCTCTAGACCAGGGGCCTCCAAGCTTTTTTGTTGTTAGAGCTAGGAAATTTCTTCCAAGCTTCTAGCAAATTTTATCACTGTAAAATAGCAACCACACTCTTTATCGTTACACTATCACCACCTAAAGCTGGATTATGAATAGTGACTACCCAAGGTTTTCACACAAGGTTACTGTTAGAAATAGGGCTTCTGGTTGACTAGGGTAGGCACCTAAGCCAGGCAGAACCTACCCCTCTAGTCAGGGCGCGGGAGTTACACACCCAAGATAACCCCTGTTCACCCCCTTGGTAGCTTGGCATGAGCAGTCAGGCTTGTTCCAGAGGCAATGTGTAAAGCGATTGAACAACACATACAACACACGTAATGCAATAAATACACCACAAAGGAAACACAACAACAAGTTATATAAAAATAAATTGTATTGCATAAAATATAATTGGCCCAAAAGTGAAACATATCACTAATACCCTGCTACACCAGCAGTTGTCAGAACATTACACAGATTACTAGTTCTCGGCGAACATAAGCAGTAGTCAGGTAAACATATAGGGTACTGGTATTCTGCAACACAAGCAGTAGTCAGGTTGTCATTATTACCAAAAATGCACCTGTAAGAATAAACAGGATAATACAGCACCATGAGTTCACATAGGAGGGAAACCTTTACTCATGGCATCCATCATAATACAACATCACCAACTTGTGGGCACATAAAATGAAACGTCTAGCAACCACCAGGCACCAAAAATGTACATGGCAGGGTAGCTATATTAGAATTGCCAAGAAATCAGATTATAGTGTACCCTAAAACAACGTTCTGGGCCCTTAGGGTATGCAGTAATTACACATCCACCACATGGGGCACAGTGACTACAATGCCTCTATAACCATAATTACGGTAGGGGACAGCCCTGCAGGGATGGGACCTCTGTTGAGGATTCCCTCCCCGTCCTGCCTGCCGGATTCCGAATGCCCCCACACAGAGGTATGGCTGCTAAGTAAGGATATGGCCCCAAGGAGTAATGGGGGCACACACGCCTTCCACGTTGGCGGGGAGACCTCTCTTGGTCTCCCTACAGGGAAAATGAACGCACCAGGTCATGGGGACTACTCAGGCTCCCGCAGTAGAAAGGGTCCTCTCCTCCAAGGAGTGTGTCCAGAGCCCCCAAGGGCTTCGGGACCACTCTGTTTAGGTTCCTGGAGCTGCTGCCTTCACAGCAGCAGTGCCACAGCTCCTATCCACAATGGTGCGCTCCTCAAGCAGGCAGGGCCATGGCAGCGACTGGACTCCCTGCACTACCACTGTTCGGAGCCCCACTTGCTTCAAGCTCCTCAGCTGCCCCTCTGGGCCCGCCGAGGTCACAGCAGTGATTTTTCACAAAGCAGTTCCTGCTTGGCCCTGGGGGCACATCTCGAAGCATGCCTTGTCCGCGCTTGGATTTCCGCTCCTCGCGACCTCTCCACATCGCCATTCACGGCAGACCCACTCTGTGCTCACACCAGGGAAAGACAGAAGCCTCTACCTCCCTGATCAGAGAGAGCACTTCGGTCCAATCCAGACCTGGGTAAAAAACAGCCAAAAGCAGTGCTCACCACATGCTGTGATGAGAGAAGGGAGCGCTCTTCACACACCTGATCCAACGAGGTCCGCTCCTCCGTCACGCTGAAGCAATGAATCCCGAAGCGCTCTTTACACACTTCCCACAGGAAAAGAATACATCACTTCACTCAGGCTGTATGAACTTGAGTGCAGGGGGAAGGGGCCACACCACCCAGCCCCTGGAGACAGCAAACTGGGCACAGGGCTGCAGGGAGCCAGCAAGCAGGCCAGGATAAGGTTTCACAGGCAGTGGCAGCCCCTCTCAGTGACCTAGCAGGTCGCAGGCCAGCACAACAACAGAGTAGTCCCAAGGAGGTTCATGGCGAATCCTTCAAGCAGCTTCCAGTGTATAGTTCAGTAGTCCTTTAGTGTCTAACAATGTGGGGAAACCCCCCTGTAGTTATACTAATTTTGCTTAGTCTCCACCAAAAGGGGGAGAAGGGGTCCCAACCAGTACTAACCGGTTCCAAGAGTGTCCCCATTCTCCTCCAGCACTGGCTCGAGACATCATTGGGGGGGTAAACTAACCCTTTCTGTGAGGCCAAGGCACAGTCTTTACAAATGCAGGTCTACCTCTCCCAGCCCAGGAAGACCATTCAATATACAGAAGGACTCTTGTGACACCTCCACCCTCCCTGTGTACAGGCTGTCTGAAAGGTATGCACAAAGCCCAGCTGTCACTCTGCCCCAGATGTGGATTGGAGTCAAGCTGCAAAACACCATAAGCACAGAGAAATGCCCATTTCTATAATGGTAATAAAAAATCCAGCTAAACCAGTAAGCAGCATTTCTCACTACCATTACAACCATACCAAACATGCCTACGCTTCCCCTCAGAGATTAGACAATACTACTTAGACAAATGTCAGGGCATTTCTAATGTAATCCTATGAGAGGGGCAGCACTCACAGTAGTGAGAACTAGATCGGCTGTTTGTCACTACCAGGACACGCCACATAACCAGGCACATGTGCTGCCTTTTACCCACACAGCACCCTGCCCATAGGGCTAGCTAGGGACTACCTTTGAAGTGACTTGTATGTAGTAAAAGGTGCGTTCCAGGCCTGGCAATTAAATTTAGATGCCAGCTCCCTGTGGCAGTAAACTGCGCAGGCAGGCCCTAAGGTAGCAGGCCTGAGACAGGTTTTGAAAGGATACTTCTGTGGGTGGCGCAAGCTGCGCCACAGGCCCACTAGTAGCATTTAATTTACAGGCCTGGGTATGAGGGATACCACTGTACAGTTGACTTACAGATAAATTAAATGTGCCAATTAGGGGTAAACCAATCATACCAAATTTAGAAGGGAGAGCACATGCACTTTAACACAGATTAGCAGTAATAACGTGCTTAGAGTCCTAGTGCCAACAAAAAGAGGTCAGAAAAAATAGGAAGAGGAAGGCAAAAAGTTTGGGGATGACCCAGTAAAAAGGGCCAGGTCCAACAGTTACTAACAGAAGTACCACGAAAAAACTTGACTAATGAAATAACAGCCAAACCATCACATGCCATCTGGTGCTGCAGGCTTGCATAACTCAAGTAGACCCACAGATCTTGGAGAAGAAGTCCCAACCATGATCTAGTGCTAAGGAGAACTTTGCGGGAGACAACAGCGACATGAAAGTGGCCACCATAGAGGCACAAGAGCCGTGAAGGATTCACTGAACAAGACACAAAATACCTCATGGTCAAAAACCTGCAAGAGTTAGATTTGTTTCTGGCTTAGCTGCCATCCTGGGCATGGCTTACCATTTAAGTCATGCCCAGACCTCTAGCAGCCCGTTGTCGTTTGAGAACTCACCTAAACAGGATCCTCATAGATGCAGTCCCTGGGTGTCAAGCGGCTTCCAGCTCCTGTTTGCAGATTATCCTGGAAGATAAAACACAGTGAAGTCCACAGATCAGCATGTAGGCAGTAATGCTCAGGCAGTTCCTCTTGCAAATACTAAGGGGGCTTTTGTACTTATCTGAAAACTCTGATCCCGAACCTCTCTTCAGGCCCTTAAAGACACAAAGGAAATGTTACCTTGAATTGGGGGCGAACTAATTACGATGTAGCAATTACATTCCTGAGTATTTACATTTTGCTTAGATTCTGTGGTGTAGGCATTGAAATGATTTGTTACAGTGAACTTGCATTACAAACTTGTTACAGTGGCATTGTATAACAAAACTTGATACAGTAACAATGCACTAGCATCCTTTTTTGTGTTCGAAGGAGAACGTTACGGTGAACTGAGAGAAACAAATGTAATACCAACACATTGTATGAGAACTCTTCCTGAGCATGAAAGGAGAGCGTTCTCACCAAAACAATACATATAATTAAAGTCGCTGAAATGTTATTCATGAATACAGATATATATATATATATATATATATATACATATATATATATATATATGTGTGTAGCTTGTAACTGCAGACTTTCTTATGAGCAATTTTGTTTGGTCAATTGATTATTCTGAGTTTTTGAACTAGCTATGTGATTTGGAGACACAGTTTGAAGAAGGTGTTAAACAATTTCTCTGCAAACGTGTGGTACGTAAGTCACGCAGTTGTTGGTGTTAAATAATGTATGCCACTTTGACATGTAGGATCAGTATTTTACGCATGTTCTTGTTTTCCATTATGAAAAACTGGCCATGTTGTAGACCCTTCTCCATCAGTCACACCATGTGTGTAAACGATGGGTCTTGAACAAACAGCTACAGCAGTAGCCTGAGCAGTAACCAATGCTGACCCACCAAAATGTGGGACTGCGAACCCAGAGTGATAATGTGTTAGATGGGTGCATGCTCAGCCCAAGAGCTGAGATCAACAGGTATGGATCCAGAGCTAAGACGATTAAGAAGCTCCTGTGCATTTGTCGGCGTGTATGCAGGCATGTGTGCATGTTTGTGTATGAAACACTGTCCATCCCTCATAAGTGATGTTGGCCTCTGGAACTTATGTCTAGTGCAAAAACATAAGGGGGTCACCTCTGAAAAAATGGTGTCCATTTAGTGGCTTTGGCATAATAATTGTTATCCTTGAAATATTATGGGCATTTCTGGTCTAGCTATTGCATGATGGCAGCCATCATTGATATATCAAGAGTATGACTGGCCTAATTTTGGCCACCCCTGACCTAAAGGCCGTCCCTTGCAGAAAAAATAGCCAAGGCTGATAAATGGTTGGCATCCTGGCCTTTTCAGTGTCCAACAAACAAAAAAGGTGGATAGAAGTGTACCATAAGGAATGTCTCCACTTCCAAACATACAGTATCCTGAACAAAGAGAGACAACCTTCAACTGTCTTTGATTCACACTAGAACTGTCCTGAGGAGTCCCTTTGTTTTTAAAAAGGACTCTCACCCAGCATGTATACTGTGGTGACAAGCTTCATCATAGAGTTCTCTTCCAGATACTTCCTGTATCTAGATGGGTTCAACCTTGATAGATTAGGGAGCGCTTTTAGCAAGGTAAAGGAGCTTTAGGTCAAAAATGCCTAATAACTACCCCATCAATTCCTTTTATAAGTGGTCCCTGCAATGACTGAAAGCAGGTGTGCTGCATATAGGGGTGACTAGTAGCTCCAGCATGAGAACGAGGTCTACATGTTTCAGCCTCCTAGTGCTGGTTTCTTCAGGACCAAATGAAATCCTTCTATTGCTCTAGTGTTCACTAAATATCTTCTTTACTTATTTGTGTATTTGTGCACAATCACATCCACGCAAGTCATACAAACCAATGTAAGAGAACTTATCTTTTATCTCCGGGCAGAAAAACAGGAGAATTTAGATTACTGCATTTAGTTTAATTTTTCAAGTTCATTGTTCACTGTCAGAACAGAGACATATAACTAGTGAGGTTCAAGTGATGTCACTCATTGTCAACTCCCGTAACATTTAATGGTTGACGATTCGTCATAGAACAATGTTTGTAAACATACTTTGATAGACATGCATGGAAATGTGATCTGGAAGTATCCACCATGACCGGTATTTCCTACTTGCCCCATAGCGCGCAAGTGTTGGGCGGAACTTGTAAAACTCTGTAATCATGTGGGTAAAAACACCGTTTTCAATCGGCAAAGGAGTTGTAGCTAAGCAATCTTTTCAAACGACTCCGCACATTCCCACACTTATTCAAAAGTATCTCCCCATTTTGCTGTCTGATTGGAAATTCCAACTCCTGCATATATTTGATTGTGAGCCAGGTTCAGCGTTATTTATTGTTGGGGATCGTGTGGCCCTGCCGTGTCATGTGGTCATGCAAGAACTGCATGATGACATCATGCCTTCAGCGTCCATGGCCTGAGGACCGAAAGAAGTTTGCATCGTTATTTGGCTTCAAACATCCTCTAAAGGACAAATTTCAATCTCAGTAAATGAAATACTGTGGTGATGATAACGGATTACTTTTCCAGATTAAAACCTGTATTAACAAACACTTTCTTTTAAATGTGTGTATCTGTGTGACTGAGCCTCTCATAAGATATGATTGTATTAGAGCCCATAGAGGATCTGAAAGCACTGTCAGAAATCCCTGTTTGATAAGAAGGTGATCGGACTATTGGTGTACAGACAAGATGACTCCATGGATGTTTAATTCAAGTTGTTATTTAGCTATTATTTAGTTAAAGTCATAGGATCCCGTCATTGATGCTGTTACTGAGTGTGTCAAGTCTATAAATCCAAAGCTGTTCTTTATCGTGAAGGAACCTTTCCAATGACCTCACAGATGTGTTTAGTTGTTCTAAATGAACCCATTTCATGTCATTGACTGTGTTCCCCATTGTTAGGTAGTGGCTAGACATTTTTGTGGTGTTTTGTTTACACCAATTTTTACTATCTTGTCTTGACCTTCCTACATTTCAGCCCTACCTATCATTTTGCACATGGGCATGCGATCATGTAAATAGCAGACTCAGAATTACAGTCTACATGTTTTAGTAAAACCCTAGGTATTTCTAGACCAAAGTCCAGTACTTGGGTGGTTTCGGTCAAATTACAATGCTGCAATTCCCACATGAGCAATGGCCAACTTATTTCAGAAGTCCCCACATTCAAGTAAGGGATGTGGTTTGAATGGGAACCTCTTTAGTTCTTGTGCGTACTAATGCATCTCACAGGCTCCTATCACTTTTATGAGAAAATAGTTTTTTTCAAATGATAATTTCCCCATGTTCAATAGTTTCCAGTTTTTATGTAGTATGTTCTTCACCTACTTTGATGCAACATTAAATGTAGTCAGACAAACTTAGGTGGTCATTACAACCCTGGCGGTCGGTGTTAAAGCGGCGGTAAGACCGCCAACAGACCGGCGGTAAAAAAATTGCAATTACGACCGTGGCGGAAACCGCCAACAAAGACAGCCACTTTAATACTCAGACCGCCATGGCGGCACAAACAAACAGCGCGGCGGTCACCGCCAACAGACAGGCGGGAGACAATGTACCGCCGACACTATTATGACAGGCCAATCCGCCACCTTTTCCGGGGCGGATTCACCGCGGATAAAAACACGGCGGCAACAGGAATTTCGAAGGGAAAACGCTCACCTCTACACACTCCACGAGGAACTAGGACACCATGGAACCGGAACTCCAAATTCTCCCTGCGATAGTCTTCCTGCTCCTCTACCAGGAGGACGAACGCCGGTGGCGAAGACCCAGGTGAGTACAGCACCTACGACACAGGGGAGGGTGGAGGGAAAAAACAGGGACACACACAGGCAACACCCCCACCCTCACCCACTACAACACACACATTAATGCATATCAATACATCACAGTTACACCCCCCAAATCCCCTGGAAGAATGCAAAGACCAAAGAAAATGAGTGTAACCATCGGAATATATTAAAAACAAGTAGGCAGAAATATATATATACACAATGTACAAAATAAATACCAGGCATAGTAGTCCAGGTACTGCACAAAGAAAGTACGTGGAACACTGGGACCACAACAAGATCCCCGACCATGACGGAGAGAACACTGCAGGGGCATCAGACAGGAAGAAAACAGGCACCTCAGGGGGAGGGAAAGGGGGGGAACCTCAGCCGCTTGAGTGCACGACGCCAAATCCACGAGGGGGCCACATGTCCACTGTTCCATCCTGGGGAGTGCAAAGCCGCAGTCTCTCAAGTCTATACAGTGGGTGGGTTGCCCACTGTTCAATCCTGGGGAGTGCAAAGCCACAGTCTCTCAAGTCTCTACAGTGGGTGACTTGCCCACTGTTCCATCCTGGGGAGGGCAAAGCCACAGTCTCTCAAGTCTATACCGTGGGTGGGTTGCCCACTGTTCAATCCTGGGGAGTGCAAAGCCACAGTCTCTCAAGTCTCTACAGTGGGTGGCTTGCCCACTGTTCAATCCTGGGGAGTGCAAAGCCACAGTCTCTCAGGTGGATGTGATACTCCACTGGTTCTGGAAGGGGACTGGTGCCCAGAGTGCTTCATCCTGTGAAGGACAGAGGTAGTGGATGGATCTCTCCACTGGTTCTGGAGGGGGACTGGTGCCCAGAGCGCTTCATCCTGTGAAGGACAGAGGGAGTGGATAACAGTCTCCACTGGTTCTGGAGGGGGACTGGTGCCCAGAGTGCTTCATCCTGTGAAGGACAGAGGTAGTGGATGGATCTCTCCACTGGTTCTGGAGGGGGACTGGTGCCCAGAGTGCTTCATCCTGTGAAGGACAGAGGTAGTGGATGACAGTCTCCACTGGTTCTGGAGTGGGACTGGTGCCCAGAGAGCTTCATCCTGTGAAGGACAGAGGTAGATGATGGATCTCTCCACTGGTTCTGGAGGGGGACTGGTGCCCAGAGTGCATCACTCACCCCTTGACGGACCCAGTTGCGTCAGTGCCCCTGACGCTCATGGGCTAGCGGTGCTTCAGATGGCGGTGCCCTGTTCAGCGGTGCTTGTGATGGCGGTGCCCTGTTCAGCGTTGCTTGTGATGGCGGTGCCCTGTTCAGCGGTGCTTCAGATGGCGGTGCCCTGTTCAGCGGGGCTTGTGCTGGCGGTCCTTCATGGCCCAGCGGGGCTTGTGCTGGCGGTCCTTCATGGCCCAGCGGGGCTTTTGCTGGTGGTCCTTCATAGCCCAGCGGGGCTGGTGGTGGCGGCGGCCTCCTGGGCAGCTGGGCTGGGGCTGGCGGTGGCCTCCTGGGCAGCTGGGATGGGGCTGGCGGTGGCCTCCTGGGCAGCTGGGATGGGGCTGGCGGTGGCCTCCTGGGCAGCTGGGATGGGGCTGGTGGTGGACTCCTGGGCAGCGGGGATGGTGGCGGTCTTCTCTGCCGTGCTGCTCTTCCCAGACTTGCCGGGTTTCTTGTGGCCCTTCCCCACCTTGGAAGGTGTCACAGCTGACTCCACACTCCCAACGGGACCCCTGGGAGCGGCTTTGGTGGCTGGAGTCTTCCCCCTCTTCCGCCGGGCACTGGGCAACTTCTGATGCTTCACAGGTGGGGGACTGTCTGTGCTGTGGCTCCGTGCCACACTGGCTGTCCTGGTGGCCGGTACACTCCACATACCAGTGACTACAGGCACCACTGGTCCCGGAGATGTTGTGGCTGAGGTGCAACTTCGGGACCTATGAGATGGACGGGGTGGGGGAGGTGTGGGAAAAAGGTCAAGGGTGGACAGGAAAAGTTTTTTGGACACACTGGGACGAGTAGCTGGAGGGGGTTTTGGAGTGGAGGAAGAGGTGGTGGTAGTAGGAGGTGTACGTTTGGTGACTTTGGGTGAAGGTGCATGCGCTGGAGACTGTTGTGATGTGGATGGCTGTTGGGTGGGTGTGTGCCTGCGTTTGTGTATCTTGGGAGGGGGCGTCACAGACACACTGGGAGAGGACACAGGGGATGTGTGAATGGTAGTGGGGGTGGTGACTGCACGTGAGCGGGGTGTGCTGGTGGGTGTGCTGGTGAGGGACGTAGTGGCTGTAGAGGTAGTGCATGCAGGTGTGAGTGTAGACGAGACTGGGAGGGAGGAGGGAGATGATGAGGAAGGGGACACAGTAGAGGCAGTGGATGTTGGTGTGTTTGCATGTGTGTGTTGCTTGCGTGAGTGCCTGTGGGATGTGTGGTGCTTATGTTTGCCTGAGCTTTCCTTGTGTGTTGAGGTGTGTGCAGGCTGGTCTGATGGTGTGCTTGGGATAGGCAGAGGTACAGGGGATTGGGTCTGCGTGGAGGAAGTTGGAGTTGGGAGGCTAGAGACGGGGACAATGGCTGCCATCAGTGCTGAGGCCAGAGTCTGAAAAGCTCGGTGAAGGGCCGCCTGACCAGAATGAATGCCCTCCAGGAATGCATTTGTTTGTTGCAACTGCCTTTCTACACCCTGGGTGGCATTCAAAATGGTAGACTGCCCAACAGTGAGGGACCTGAGGAGGTCAATGGCCTCCTCACTGAGGGCAGCAGGGGTGACTGGGGCAGGGCCTGAGGTGCCTGGGGTGAAGGTGATGCCCACCCTCCTGGGTGAGCGGGCACGGGCGAAGGCTGAGGGGCTGCTGGGAGGGCGGTGCTGGTAGGGGGGTGGCGGCTGTACCTGTAGATGCAGGGGGCACAAATATTGCCGCCACCACAAGGGAGCTCCCATCAGAGGACGAGTCCGTGTCACTGGTCTCAGCTCCTGTCTTCGCCGTGGAGCTCCCCTCGCCCTCCGTCACACTGGTGAATTCCGAGTCCCGCCCTCCAGGGCCATGTGGGATGCAGCTCCCTCGTGCTCCGGTGCCACTGCTACTCCGCCTGATGATGCTAATGCACACAAGAACAGGGAGACCACAAAAAGGGGGGGGGACGACAGAAGAAAGACATGTTGAGTGCATGGATTACCACTACTGTTGGTGGACACAACAGGCACAGAAGCCCCCTGCACTATGCCGCGCTCTTGGGCTCCACTGTTCAATTCCTGGGAAATGGCCTACAAGGCAATGGACGACATCTGCACACATAGATGACACAGGGGCATGAATAGCTGTACTTGGCACTCTACAGAGGTGGGGTGGGGTGCCACATGGCCTGATTTACGGAGGGGCCTTGCCTACGGAACTCGCCCAGGCCTAGGGAAACCCACAGCCCTTCTCCCCCACCCAGACACCTCCACTGCGCGCAAAGTCAGCAGAATGAGAGTGTACTCACCCCCTTGTGTCTGCTGTGATGCCCTCAAGCGCCCATCCAACTCCGGGTAGGCCACCGCTAGGATCCTGAACATCAGGGGGGTCATGGTGCGACGGGAACCCCTCCCACGTTGGGAGGCCATCCCCAGCTGAGCCTCCGCCGTCTTCTTGCTCCAGCGGCGAATGTCCTCCCATCTTTTCCGGCAGTGGGTGCTCCGTCTGTGGTAGACCCCCAGGGTCCGGACGTCCTTGCCGATGGCACGCCAAATATCTTTCTTCTGGTGGGCGCTTACCTACATGAAATGTACAGGGGAAAAAGAGAAGTCATTACCAACTGCACCGTCAAAGTGATTGGCCCCCATCCCTACCCTTGCCATGTGGCACATGCATTCACCGTCTTTCATGCACGCAGCACTCTGCCCCCTTCCTTCTTACATACAGCCCTCTCCACACAGGCATAGCCCATACAACATGCTCCCTGTGTACTTACCTGTTTGTCTGGAGGACCGTAGAGTAGGTTGTACTGGGGGAGGACCCCGTGCACGAGTTTCTCCAACTCCTCCGATGTGGAGGCCGGGGCCCTTTCCCCAGACGCACGAGCCATTGTCTCTTCCAGACCGAGGTCACAGCAGCATTTGCAGTGTAGGTCGTCTCCTGTCGAAGATCAGGTATCGAGTGATTGAACAGATAGAAAATGGTGGTCACGTCCGCGGCGCTGCGTACCGTCACCGCCGGCGTACATCGTCATTGGCTCCTGGGACCCATAGGGTCCAATGTTAACCAATGCAGCATTGCACCGCGGTCTTCGACCGCTTACCGTGACGGTGTACAACGCCAGTGCAGTTACCTCACATCCCATTGTCCCACTTAAGAGGTCAGGCAGCCGCCATTTCAGGGGCCCACATGGCTTCATTTTCAACTGCGTCACATATACCTAGGCCCAGACTCAACACACATACAGGCCACCTTTTGTGTATGGATGGTGTTCTGTGTAAACTGTGGGTACGTACCTCTGAGTTGGTTGACTCTGTGCTCGCTGTTGTCCTTCATAGGCACCGTCCGCTGGGACATGTGAGGAGATGGTGGCATCCTCCGGTGTACTGACCGTTGGTGGACCTGTCGACAATGGAGGAGCGACATTTGATTATCACCTACAGGCTTGACCGTGCCACAATCCAGGAACTGTGTACCCAGTTGGAGCCAGACCTGATGTCAGCAAACCTCCATCCCACAGGAATCCCCCCTCAAGTGCAGGTGCTGTCAGTGCTCCATTTCCTTGAAAGTGTCTCTTTTCAAACAACTGTGGCCATGGCATCAGGGCCTATGTTTTCCAATGTATTGTCCAGAGTGTTGTCTGCCTTTCTGAAACACATGCAGAGCTACATCGTTTTACCTCAGGTGGAGGATTTGCCTACAGTGAAAGTTGATTTCTATGCCCAGGGACATATCCCCAACATCATAGGTGCCATTGATGGGACCCATGTGGCTTTGGTCCCCCCCCACAGGAGTGAACAGGTGTACAGAAACCGGAAGAGTTATCATTCTATGAATGTACAGATGGTATGTTTGGCAGACCAGTACATCTCCCATGTGAATGCCATGTTCCCTAGCTCAGTGCATGATGCCTACATCCTGCGGAATAGCAGCATCCCTTATGTGATGGGTCAACTCCAGAGGCACTGTGTGTGGCTATTAGGTGAGCACCTGGAAGCAAGTCATTGGGAATGGTTGTCTGGGTCTGGGGTTATCCTACAGGTTAGTGTGTGTCTAACAGTTGTCCCTCGCCATTTGCAGGTGACTCTGGTTACCCCAACCTGTCATGGCTACTGACCCTAGTGAGGTATCCCAGGACAAGGGCAGAGGAACGCTACAATGAGGCCCATGGGCGAACTAGGAGGGTGATCGAGTGGACCTTCGGCCTCCTGAAGGCCAGGTTCCGGTGCCTCCATGTGACAGGTGGATCCCTATTCTACTCACCAAAGAAGGTGTGCCAGACCATCGTGGCCTGCTGTATGCTTCATAACTTGGCTTTGCGACGCCAGGTGCCTTTTCTGCAGGAGGATGGTCCAGATGGCGGTGTTGTGGCAGCTGTGGAGCCTGTGGACAGTGATGAGGAGGAAGCAGAGGAAGAAGACATGCACAACAGGGACTCAGTGATCCTGCAATATTTCCAGTGAGACACAGGTAGGAATCCAAACCTGCCTACTACATGTACTTTGACACTACTACCTCTCTCCTGTCAGTCGTTTTCATCCAGTGTATGGTCACTGAGTTGTCACTTTCCCTTACGATTTCACAGATGTGGGTCCCACTGTGTGACATCTGCTTAGATTCCTCATGGACTACAGCTGTGTGACATAGGTATGTTGACATTACTATTTAAAAAACATTTTAGCACAGTAATTGCTAATACACTATTTCGAAATCACAGTCAGACTCCAGATTGTTTTGTGCTTTAGGTGTGTTTATTTAAATGCTCAATATTGGAGGGGGTAGTGAAATGGTGAGGGGTGATGGCGGAGGAGTGTCCATGGCAGAGTCCAGTCTATTAGTCTCACAGGTGCATTGCCCATATGGGCATAGGAAGTGGAGCTGGGGCAGTTTAATTATGGACAGGGTGACAAAGTGGGACAGTAAGATGACAATCAGGGTGGTCTCATTTCTTGGCGGGGGTCTTGGCATCGTGCTCTGTCTTTGTCCTAGATCTCAGGGACCGTTTGCGGGGTGGTTCTCCCTCTGCAGGGGGTGGGGTGCTGGTGTGGTGGTCCTGTGGCGGGTCGTCCTGTCCACTAGCGCCGGCGGAGGTGGTGGGCAGTTCATCGTCCATGCTAGTGTCAGGGGCCCCTTGTAGTGCCACAGTGTCCCTCCTGGTGTTGAGTACTTCCTTCAGCACCCCTACGATGGTGCCCAGGGTGGAGCTGATGGTTCTGAGTTCCTCCCTGAAGCCCATATACTGTTCCTCCTGCATGCGCTGGGACTCCTGAAACTTGGCCAGTACCGTTGCCATCGTCTCTTGGGAGTGGTGGTAAGCTCCCATGATGGAGGAGAAGGCCTCGTGGAGAGTGGGTTCCCTTGGCCTGTCCGCCCCCTGTCGCACAGCAGCCCTCCCAGTTCCCCTATGTTCCTGGGCCTCCGTACCCTGGACCGTGTGCCCACTACCACTGCCCCCAGGTCCCTGTTGTTGTTGGTGTGGTGGGTTATCCTGGGTTCCCTGTAGTGGTGGACACACTGCTGATTGACGTGTCCTGGGGACGGAGGTATGGGCCCACTGGGTGGGTGCTGTGCTGGTGTTTCCAGAGGGGGGAAGGTCTGTGGTGGCCTGTGCCTGTGTGAGGGGAACCGACTGTCCAGAGGTCCCCGATGGTCCGGGCTGGTCATCTAGATCCAGTTGGACAGAGCTGCTGTCATCACTGTGGGCCTCTTCTGTTGGTGGTGTGGACATGTGTGGACCCTCCTGTCCGGTGACGTTGGGTAGGGGTCCTGCAGGGGTATAAAAGGATGTTTATTAAATCTGTGTGTGCTAGCATTCCTGTGTGGGAGCTTGTGTGATGATGCTTTAGGGGGGTGTATGGGTATGTGCAGTAGGCATGCTTTGGTGAGGGGCATCCATGCTTTGTTGTTGCATGCAGGGCTTGGTCTTGGGATGTGTGGTTTGTGATGTTGGGACATATGTGAGGAGTTGGGGTGCTGGGGGTGAGGGTGAGGGTGGGGTTATGTGATAGCATTCAGGTAGGGTGGGGGATGTAATAGTAAAGCTTTGACTTACCAGAGTCCATTCCTCCACCTACTCCTGTGAGGCCCTCAGGATGCAGAATTTCCAAGACCTTCTCCTCCCATGTTGTTAGTTGTGGGTGAGGAGGTGGGGGTCTGACGCCAGTCGGCTGAACCGCCAGGTGGTGTCTTGAGACCACGGAACGCACCTTCCCCCGTAGGTCGTTTCACCTCTTCCTGATGTCCTCCCGATTTCTTGGGTGCTGTCCCACTGCGTTGACCCTGTCCACTATTCTTCGCTATAACTCCATCTTCCTAGCTATGGAGGTGTGCTGCACCTGTGATCCGAATAGCTGTGGCTCTACCCGGACGATTTCCTCCACCATGACCCTGAGCTCCTCCTCCGAGAACCTGGGGTGTCTTTGCCGTGCCATGGGGTGGTGTAGGTGATGTGTGTGGTGGAGTGTGTGGTGATAAGTGTGGTGATATGTAGTGGTGTGTTGTGTGAGGTGTGTGGAAGTTGTGTGGGTGATGGTGTTGTGTGCCTGTGGATGCTTGGTAGTTGTTTGTGGTGTCTCTCTCTGGCCTTCTCTCGGTAATTGTGGTCTTAGGGGTTTGTGGGCGATGTGGGTGTGTGTTTTATATTGTATTGGGTGTGTGGGAGTGGTGTGTGTATGTGTATCAGGTGTGTGTATTTGGAATTGTCCAATGTGGCTGTGTTTTGTAAGAGTGTGTGTATTTTGAGCGCGGCGGTGTGTACCGCCAATGGAATACCGCAGTTGAAAGACCGCCGCATGGATTCGTGTGTCGTGATAGTGTGGGCGGATTTCTGTTGGCGTGGCGGTGGAGGTTTTGTTTTCGCCAGTTTATCACTGACCTTTGGTGTGGCGGACTTGTGTGGGTGTCTGACTTTTGGCGGATTCCGAGATGTGGGTTATAATAGCTGTGGCGGATTTCCGCGGCCGCGGCGGTGTGTTGGCGGTCTTCCGCACGGCGGTAAGCGGCTTTTACCGCCAATGTTGTAATGACCGCCTTAGTGTCCACCCTCAACACAATGGTGGCCCTGGTATAATCATGGGCATTATTGGCACATAAAAGGCATACTAGATTTTATGGTGAGCATCCTAGACCCATGATTGGAATACCTGGGCATTTGAAGCAGAATCTGTCCATGTGAGACATTTGTACATGAGCAGTGAATGAAAATGACAAGCTGATGTTTGGTGATTGTGTTTTTTTTTCCTTAGAAGTGAAAACTGATTTGAAAAGGTTTTTCCTTTGGAAATTTGTTTGCCCAAAATGGAAACCAGTATTTGTTAGAAAAAAGTGTAAAACTGATATGCTGATGATGACAAAAAGGTCACAATTACAGACACACTTAAAGTTGATACTTTAAATAATTTTTCAAGCTAAGTGAGGACATTTATTGCTATGGTTATGTCATGTGTGCCTGTCAAGCAATAACGTGAGTGTTCCTGCAGGGATGAGCTGAAGTCCAAGTTGCTTGATCCCAACTCCAGTATTGAGATCAGCCTTCCCGAAAATAGATGTTATTTCAGGGAGGAGCAAACCCAACAGGAGTAAGGAGAATTGGATGAGAAATAGAGATAGAATGTCCTCTTGTTGTCACTGCAGCAGGCATCAATCCCTCTGGAGGTACGCCTGCTACTCAGAAGACTGGGACTTGTGTTCTCTCAAATGTGTCTGTGTGTAAAAGTAGGAACAATCTCTCAAGGTAATCAAATACCCCAACACCCTCTGGTAACTGTCATGTACCTGTGTATTTCCGCTTTCCCACTGGTTCTGTTTTTGTGGCATCCAATGAGGAATGTGGGCCAAATTATCACTATGTTGGAGGAAAATCAAAGGCTGCAGAGGGACTACCACCAGGAGGTCATGCAGCAGTGGCAGGCACAAAATGCTCACAGGGTTACCATTGCAGGGGTGCTGAGGGACATCAATACCACCCTGATTAGTTTCTCTACACAACATCTGACCCCTTCCGCTAGCAATGTAACATCTGCAGCTGCTAGTGGAATGGAGGCGCTGCCAGGGGAAGGTCATGCCTCAGACACCCCTCCCTCAGTAGCTGAAGTACCCCCCTCCGCAAACCTGGATGTCCACCCAGACATCCAACATGAGCAGATGGCAAGACCAAACCCACTTCCCGGAAGTGAACCTCTCCTGATTAGTCCCCCTTGTGTGCCACACATACACCCTGTTGACTGTTCTGAAACCTAACTCTATTTTCCTGTGGTACAAGGACACTAGACTTGTGTTACCAACTGGTGTAGCAGCTACCATGACTTCACTCATCCCTGTTATGTTCATTTATATTAGTAAAATGGTTACAGTTTTCCTTTTGATATGCATAGTGAATCACACTTTATAATCCATGTACAATAGTTGTGCATGCCAACTCTGATGTGGTCACCCCCCCCTATCGAACAGCCATTCTAATGGACGTCAAATGGAGACTCCATCAGCAGGACACTCATTACAACAGAACTGTTACAGGACAGATAAAAAAGAGGTTGAAATTCAGGCCAACACAAATTTGTAGTCAGTATTGCAATCAGCACATAGAGCACGACTGAGAGCACCATCAGGATGTGTGCAATTGTGTCATAAAGTGCATAGACACAGGATACAGAAGTCAGGCTCATTGTAATCTACCTACAAAGCAGGGGCGCACTGATAGGTCCTCTGTATCACCTGGTATAGGCTCTTCACATGCCCATACCATAGCTTCTAATTCACATATCCCATGGAACAAACAAAGATTATAACAGAGGTACCCAGTACTGTTACCATATACTAACATTGGTCCCATACCTGTAGGATTGTCACTCACCTATGTCAGTTTACAGTGACATGCACCTTGGACTGCAAAGTAAGAACAAAATGACAACTAGGTCCAATGGCGATCACAAATTACTTCACCCATTGTGAAGCGAAAGGCTATGATCCAACCTTTACACATATGCCAGACACTTAATACACCATCTGACATCCTCCTCTACCCCACAGGTGTAAGAAAAGGACAGACCATTTACCACCCCCATTTTATGATGGTTAAACTATCAAGGTTACACCCCACTTAAACTAAACTGATATTACCAGGTATCTGTGATGTACATCTGTCATGTCTGTCAGCAATTCCCATCTGCTTCTAACACAGTATTCCTCAAGCAAAGGTTGCAGAGCCAAATCAGATCTAGGTAAATCTGTGAGTGAAAGGGAAAGAGGATAGGAGTTTGCACATCTGAGAAGTCATTACCAGAAGTGTAAGTTAGCATCTGCTGTAACAATACATGAGAATGCAGAACAATCTGTCCTGTATACAATACAAACTTTCAGTCTGCATTCACAACTCACTCATAGGCATTGGAGCTCATTACACTCCCACAGATGAAACCAGTAAGGAGGTGTGATGCCAGCCATCTCCATCTGGTTGTACACTTACATCAGAACAATAGGTCTGCTTCACATACCTGTGGGTCAGTTGAAATACTGATTGATGAGATCTGCCCTAGAGTCACCTGCTTCATCATCCTCTGGCTCTTCATCACTTGGCATAGCAGCATTTCCAGCCACAGGTTCAGCTGCCTCCCCCTCATCTGCTATCAACGGTATCTAACATCTCAGGGCTAGATTGTGGAGGATGCAGCAGGCAACTATTATCTGACATACCTTGTGGGATGAGTAGAGGAGGGCTCCTCCAGATAAGTCCAGGCACCTAAATCTTGCCTTGAGGAGCCCAAAAGTCAGCTCAACTACACGCCTTCTCCACCCGTGGGCCTCATTGTAGCGGACTTCCCCTGGTGTGGTTGGGTACCTCACTGGTGTCAACAGCCAAGGACAGTTTGGATAGCCAGAGTCACCTGTGAACACATTACAAAAACAACACTAACATGTATGTGTGACATGTTTATTGTGATGGCAGGAGACACAGTCCAATGGTAACTTACCAACCAGCCAGGCCCTCTTTGTGTAGAGTTGTGTCATTAGCACTGGGACATTTCTGTTTTGCATGATGAAGGAATCATGCACAGATACGGGATGCTTGTGAGATGTACTGGTCTGCAGACACACCACCTGAACATTGATTGAGTGGTAGTTTTTCCTGTTCCTATACACCTGTTCATTTGTACTGGGAGGGATCAAGGCTACATAGGTACCATCAATGGCTCCTACCACATCTGGAATGTGTCCCATCTCATAAAAGTCTGCCTTCACATAGGCCAAATCTGCTTGGTGCGGAAACCTGATGTAGCTATCCGGGTGTTTCAACAATGCACACAGTACATCCTTCTAAACCAGACTGAACATGGGCTGAGACATCCCTGCTGTTGGATCAACTGTATTCTGAAAGGATCCTGTGGCCAGACTTTAACCATGGGAGGTATGCTATAGGGATTGCAAATGGCAGGCATCAGATCTGGCTCCAACTGATGACAAAGATCCATGATGGTATGATGATTGAGACGATATGTCTGAATGACATGCCTTTCCTCCATGGTGTGCAGGTCTACCAGCGGATGGTACACTGGTGGTTATCTTACTCTCCTCATGGCAGGATAACTATGTGAAAAAAGTAAACATAGGATGAGAAATGCAGAATGCACACATCATGGACAGCTATTTACATTCCTCACAGCTAACAGCTGTAGAGGACGACTACAACATCTAACGTATACAGTACAGCACATAGCTATGTATTCGATGACACCCTCCTTGGTGCACATTGCCAACCATAACAATGGGATAGAACTTATGTAACTACTGTAACTGTCAATGTGTGTAAGACTTATCAGTTATACATATTTCTCACATATTGGTGGACTTATTTGAATTTTTCCGACAAATAGGAACCTGTGACTAGCTGTACATAGCTATCACCAAGTGCCCTCACACAACACAGCTTTTACAGCACATATGCACAATTTTGTCACCCAAACATGATGGCAGCAGATACAGATGGACATCATAATAGGGGGTTAAGGATATGACGCAGATTAGGAAACACTTCCATACATGAAATGTGCTCAAAATGACCTACTGTACTGGACAGTTGTACTGGACCTACTGTACTGGACAGGTGGAAGTGAGCTAAGTCTGCCGGCGAAAGTCATCATGGCGGTAGGTGGTCACAAACACTATTGGGGTCATTCCGACCCTGGCGGCCAGCGGTATGTTGGCGGTAACATGGCCAACAGGCTGGCGGTGTTCCGCCAGCAATTCTGACCGTGGCGGAAAAGCCACGGTCATACCGCCGGCCCCTCCACTTTCTCACCAGGCTTCCGCCTGGCGGGCATAATCCCCAGGGCAGCGGTGAAAGCACCGCTGCCCTGGGGATTATGAGTCCCCGACCGCCAGCCTGTCCGTGGCGGTAAACACCACCATTGAAAGGCTGGCGGTAAGGGGGCTGGGGGCCCCCAGGCATAGCCCCATCGCGCATTTCACTGCCCGAATTTCGGGCAGTGAAATGCGCGACGGGTGCTACTGCACCCGCTGCACATCAACATTGCCGCCGGCTCTATTACGAGCCGGCGGCAATGTTGATGTGCCATTTCCGCTGGGCCAGCGGAAATGTCGGAATAGGGAGGCATGAATACCGCCAGCAATGGCGGTATTCTGCCTCCCCCGGCCTCGGCGGTCTGGAGAAAAGACCGCCGAGGTCGGAATGACCACCTTAGTATCTTGCCTTTGGAAGACATTGCTGCCTTTGGAGGACTTGGGCCAATGACGATGTCCGCCAGTGGCCATATTCTGCAGTATTGCTCACTTGACTCCCGACATTGCTGCCAGCTAGACCTCTGTAACCTGAGCTGCTGTATACTGCCTCTGGGAGCTATCATGCCACATCCTGCAGGTGATAGGGCCCCTGTGTTCACCCCTAAAGAGCTGGAAAAGCTTGTGAAGGAGGTCCTCCCCCTGTATGAACAGGTATATGGTGCACCAATGCCATGGCAATGTGTGAGAGATGTTGATGCGTGCAGATGGTATATTGTGAAGGCGTGTGAGCAAAGAGGATGGGTATATGTGTGCCAACTTGCTGTGACTAATGTGTACTGTCCACTCCTATTGGTATGGTGCATGTGGACAAGACTTTCTCCTTTTGTCTGTGTCATCCATGCAGGTCAACACCCATCAGAAGAAGGGGATTTGGCATGCCATCGCCAAGCAAGTGTAGAAAGCGGTGGGAGGACCTGTGATACTGGGCCGGAAGACTGCTGAGGCCCAGCTGGGGATGTCCTTCCAACGAGGGACGGGTACCCATCGGACCCTGACCCCCCCTAATGTCCCGCATTTTGGTGGTGGCCTAACCTGAGGTGGATGGACGTTTGAGGGCAGCACAGCAGCCACAAGGGCGTAAGTACTGACGGAATCCATATACTTTCCTCTAATAGTTTGGTGTATGCTTTCTTGATATAGCAGCTGTGACACTGTAGAAGGTGCTACAGGTATGTTGACTAGTGGGAATACATAGTACTCCAGTTGCCAATATAAAAATAGAGATCTGGCCTTTGGGTTGTGCATGGAAACATGTTGATCACCTGTGCCCAGCAATATGTATGACTGCATGTGGAGATGCACATGTGACAGAGCAACATACCCAGCCATACTTAGTCTGTAGGCTGCTGTATTATCCTTCCCATCTAGTGTTCCCAGGTCCAATCATCCAATTAGTATTTAATGTAGCTCTAAGGTATCAGACCACTTCCATTTAAATGGATCTGCTCTATGTGCAACATTGGTCCTGACTTATAAGTTACAGGGCCTAGTTATCCTGTGTCCTTAAACAGTTGTAGACTTCATGTGAGACTGGCATCCCTTTCAGGCAATTGATATGGCCAATATAGCACTGTCCATATGAGGTTTGAGGTGGTGTCCCCATTGTCAACTCACATGCATACAACGGGGTATGTGATGTTTGTAACGGATGGGCATCCAACAATGGGGGACTCATGTTGTGTATTGGCCCTTAACATTTCTTGGCATTACATTGACATGTGGACAAATACCTTGTATCCCAATGCCTTTGTTGTAGAGGAGGTAAGTGGCTAGGCAGTTTTACCCTTAGACAATGTGCTTTGTTCATGCTAGATATGCCAATGCCATTCCTATAAGAGTGCTACGTATGGTATTATCTGCCTACATAATGTCCCAATGGATACTTGGTAGCAGATCATGTATAGTACGCTATTCTTTGCTACACTTACCTTAGCTGATGTGGGATGTTTGGACAAGATTTGGTCTCGGCTCACCTCATATTATCCAGATTTCATGGTTTAGCTGTACTTCCATTTCACATAGACATGTTGTTGTTGTGGGTTATGTTGTCAGTAAAATAGCAGTTGTAAAGGTGCATGTGTAATTCATGTGTACATTAGTTTTCAGTGGGGTAAGTGTTTTGTCAGGACTTAGCTAGTGGCAATCATGTCAAAACAGCTGTAAGTGATGTAGGTGTACTCATGTTGTGGCTCTGAATCAGTATGTCAGGTGGAATGTTATGAGGCCTTCTAGGAAATTGTAGGCTGTCCGTGGTATTGTTGTTGTAACTATGCTCTCTGTGATTGTCTATGGATGTATCATGTGTGCTAGGTAGCCCACAGTTGCAGTACATGGAGGTATGGTGTATTTGGCAATGTCTGTGAATAGTGACTGCAGAAAACCCTGTAAGATTAAGTACATGTTTTGCAATAGCTGTTCTCCAGACATGGAATATCAAATTGTGAAGGCTACTGTATGGGACTGCCACATGTTGTGTATTCATCAGAGAATGTTGCCATTGTGTCAGTTATGTATAGAAGGATCAGCTAGGCATCTGATTGGAAGGCTAGGTGCGGTGCCCTATGTGATGAGAGATGACTTTCCTTGCATGAAACATGACCTTTGTTGATGGACTGGGCAGGTGTTTAGTCGGAGTAGCTGTGATAGTGTGTTATCTGTCAACTGCATTTCCTTAGACTGATAAGATGATGGACAGTGATAAGCTGTATGGAGATGAAACATGTGCTTTAGCCATGCCATGATGAGTATGCTGCCTTAGAGTTACAGGTGTTTTTGATGGGATGGTAAAGTAGTACTCAAATACTTGGCTTATGATGTCGGTGAGACATATTACAAATGGGGTACTTTGAAGTATCATATTTTGACGATGTAGGATCTGAGGGTTTTAAACTGGGACTTCCCTGGCAGGAGATGTATATCTACGGTTGTGCATGTTGTAATGTGTGTATAGGGAGAATGTGATGACCCCCTTCCCCCCCCCCCTCACTGTTTGTGTGCATCAGCAGGCAAAGGAGACGGGTCACAGGTGAATGGGATGCTTCCGGCCACAGAACCCGGAGTGCTGAGACCACTGACAGCAAGGACCCCTGTGGCCAGGAGGGCCAGGGGAGTGCCACAGGGGAGACATGATCTACATCCTTATCCTCAGAATCCTCCTCCAGCGGACACTCCCTGGCAGTGACGGACCCATCTGGGATCACCCCAGCACCATTATCATCCCCTACCACCCTTTCTACCACCGCCCTCCCTGTAGTTCCCCACCCAGTTGGCCGTGCCCACTCCCCCAAGTGGGTGGGCATCTCCTTTGCCACAGGCACATTTGCCCCAGCCCCTGCTAGCCCTGCTGCCCTCAGTGAGAATGCTTTTGACCTCCTGAGGTCGATCTCTGTGGGTCAGTTGACCATTGTAAATGCCATCCATGGACTTGCAACTCAAGTGCAACAGAGTAATGCATTTCTGGAGGGCGTTCACTGTGCACTGGCTGGCCTAAAGAGATCTTTCAGGCTCTGACCTCCACACTGACGGCAGCCAGTCATACTTTGTCTTCCATCCCCCCTCCACCTTCCTCTTCCCAATCCCAAGCCCCTCTTGCCAGCCCCAGCCAAAGCACACAGATAAGCATGCATCCACCTCAACATCCAAGGGTAGCTCAGACAAACACAAGCACCACAAGACACACCACTGGCATGCACACAGGCACCCCACCACCATCACTGACACAACACCTGACACACTTGCAGACACCACACCAACATTCACAGATCCAGCCACTACACCTATTTACCCATAGACATCATGACAGCAGATCCTCAGACCTCAGACACCACATCCGCAGACACCACAACCACAGATACGCCTACATGCAGCACATCCACCATACCTGCATTCACCACCCAAACAGACAGTAACCCATCCACCATGGCATCTCCCAGCACCTCTACCCCCACTCCTCCCAAGACACATAAATGCCCGTACTCACCCACACAACAGATACCCACAACCATACCTCTCACACACATGCACCCAAGACAACCTTAACTACACCACAGACAGCCACTCTCTCTCCCTCCACACCCAAACTCTTTTTCCATGACCATCCCCATGCGTCAAAAAAAGCTTTCCTCTCTGAGTTTTCCCTTTTCCCTACTCCTCTACCACCCCGTGATACCTCTAAACATTCTGTGTCCCTTCCAAAGTCCGGCCCTCCCCAAAGCCCTCAAAGCCTCCCCAAAGCCTCAATCTAAGCTCCCTCCCAAACCAAAACCCAAAGGTCCCCCTACCAATCCAAAGCCCAAACCCCCTTCTCCTGCCCCCAATTCCCTGAGGTGCCTGTCTGTCCCCTTGATGCCCCTACCTGATGCCTGTGTGAGCATTTGTGTGTCAGTGGTGGTTGTGCTACCTGTTTTGTCTGGGCAGCATGTGTGGTTGTGAGCATAGCAATTGTCAACAAGTGATGGGTGTGTTGTGTGATGGCCATGTGTATGTTGAGGACATGTTGTGTTGGTATTGTGTGGTGTTTGTGTTGACATGTGTTTGTTACAGTGTTGTATGCCTTTGTGTGCTTGGACTGTGTGCGTGACTGTGTGTGGAGAATGGTATGTCAGATACATTGTGATGTGTGTTTGCGGGGCATGTTGTCTGCTGCGTTTTTGGGATGTGTGATTGTGTGTGTTTGTTCCCTGGTTTTGGTACATTGTGTTGTATCTATGATTTGTCAAGGGGTAGTGTCTGTTGTGGGTCCTTGCCAATGCTTTGATGATGTTGCAATTGTGGTGTAGTTGTGATGTTTGGTGGTGTTGTGTGTTGTTGTGTGTGACTGTGCCAGTGCTGTGTATCTGAGGGTTGGTGTGTGTTTGAGATGTGTGTGTGTGTGTGACGGCCATAGTGTGTGTACTATGTTTGTGCAGGTGTGCATATGCCTGTGTGTGAGTGCGTGTATCAGTGTGGGGTTACGTGTGTGTGTTGCCCTCGCCACCCGTTCTCGATTTGTGTGTGCATAGGTACTTGGACATTGTACAACAATGACAGGTAAGTGTGTGTACTCATGGTTGCTGTCATCATCGCTGGTTCCGAAGTCATTGGGCTAGCAGAAACAGTACGAGGACGTGTAGTGCAGGTTTAATGGCCGCTCCGGACGAGTGTGTCTTCCTGAAGGTGAGTGTCTCTTTTTATACAGTTGTTTTCCACCTTGGTTTCCGTGGAGGTACGACTGCAGCGGACACCTTGGTGGTGTGCAGCCTCATAATCTGTCAGATGGGAACATGGTCTCCGAAGGTGGCTACCGGTGTCTGTGGTGGCCTGACCGTACTGGCCGTGCCAGCGGTGGTTTGGCTGCTTTCTGTTGGAAGTACCGCCATGGTCATAATTTGGTGGTCTTCTCTGCCAGCCTGTTGGCGGTTTGACCGCCACTGCCAACATGGTGGTTCTGAGACCACCAAACTCGTAATGACCCCTGAATGTTTCTAGGTCCCTTATTATAATTCAGTGGTTCCCAACCTGTGGTTCGGGGACCCCTGGGGGTCCGCGAAGCCTCCTCACGGGGTCCGCTACTGCTTAGAAAATTAAATAATATTAAGGGATTAGGGCTTGAGCTTTCAGTAATGACTCAGTGAGGGTCCCAGATTTGCATTATGATTCTGTGGGGGTCCCCGGGTTCCAGTAATGATAATGTGGGGGTCCACAGACGTCAAGAGGTTGGGAACCACAGTTGTAGTTGATTGTAAACTAGAAATGTTTGTCCAGGCCCTCTGCAAACCTCAACAGATTGTGAACTGAGGCATCCCGACTGCAAGGGAGGCAGTGGACATGATGGTGCAATAGGTGCAAATGTATACTTTACATACTCCCTCCTCGGCATGTGCAGCTAGATTAACTGGCAAACCCCCTCCTCCTTTTACTCTGCTACCGACTTCCCTTTGCCCTTCACAGGTAGGAGTTGCTGTGTAATGTGCCAAGTGGCATAATCCCTTTTTTTCCTCTGTGAGAGTGCGACTGAGGCAGAATGAAATGCGAACCAGTAAATCTAAATCTGCCACACTTCAGCAGACACAAATCCCTGCCCACTTTGTGTATGGCCAGCAAGTGCAAGGATTTAAAAAACTTAGGCTAAGCGTACTTAGGAACACAGGAACATGAACTTTCCAGAGGAAGGTACCTGTGATATTGAAGAATTAACTAATCTTTACAAGAAAGTGATACAATGTAAAAATAAAGTTTCACCAGGACAGTGGCAAATGTCCTAATTTGGCAACCAGGAAGCCCAGAAGGGCCAGCAGGACTCTCAAGTCAGTGGGTATAAATATCCCGAGAAAAATTAGCTGTAAGAACGACAAAATCAACGTTAATTTGCTGACTGCACCCCTGCTCCTTACTTATTCATGCAAATCACTAATGAGGTCATGGAAGGTAGAGAGGAGGACCTCTTAGATATTCTAACATTCCCCAGCCTGGTAAATGGAGCTGCTGTTGTAGGACGTGTGTCATGTAGTGCACCAGAGGGCAGCGCAGTGTCAACAGACAAGCAGGTGAGCCATAGGTAGAGGAGGCTTAATCGATAACAGCCAGTGACATTAGTGCGGCAAGTAGAAATGTGACTGGCACCAGGGCACTGAGTGCAAGTATAAGATGATGGCCTGACACCACAACACCTAATTGCTACTTCCCAGAGGGTTGCAACCAATACCTCCCCACGCTGAGATCAAAGCTTGGAGCGGACAGGTGCAAGTTATGCATGGATAGAGTTCCCATTACTGAAAATAGCTCTTTTATGTTGAAACTAGAGGTGGTTTTAGGGCAATACAATCAATCAATCAATCAGAAATGTGTAAAGCGCACTACTCACCTTTGAGGGTCTCAAGGAACCAGGATGTGGTCTAGGATGCTACCAGCAGTGATTAGAAGCAGGGCTCACACGGCTCAAAGGCTTATAGAGGCCTCTGGGACTTTCAGATTTGGAAACTCTCGCTCATAATTTTTGATTTATAGAATGTTAAAAGTTATCAAGAGTCTAAGTCGGGGGAGCCTCTTTAACTGTGAGTCCCAAGACAAATAGCAGTTGTGAGCCAGGTCCTAGGGGTGCTTAGTCACCAGGCTGATCATGCAAGATTGGAAAACTTGCCTAAAAATAAAACCTGTTTTTATTGTAGTGCTTCATACAACACATCTGACAGTTAACATTGTAAATAACAGAATTACCAAGTTAAGTAAATAAATCTCACATTACTGACTTGAGTAGGGTGGAGGGCTGAGCTGGCCTTCCTGAGATGTTGTCTGAAGGCCTTTTGGTCACTGCAAATGCCAGAAGCTAGTTTTAATTAGGCAAGCCATCGTGCCACGAATGTGAGCATCTTGACCCTGATATGTGGTTTTGTCTGATTTCATGTCAAACTTGTTTAGAATCAGCATTAGTCCAAATAGGCAATACATCTTTTCACAAACTTGCAATACAGATTTTCCAAATAATTATATTGAAAAGTCCTAATTTTATTAAAGACAATGTGGTAGGCATTATGCTGCCTTTCATGCCTTTAATGTAACAAGACAACAAAAGGCAAACCTTGTATTCCTAGAACCTCAATTAATCACATGTGTACACAAGTACAGTATTTCATTCGGATTCATTCAGGTAACTTTCATCAGCTTAGAGGGCCTCAAAAAGTGTGAGATAAAATCGCTGATAGCAGTTAATGAAACACAGATCACTGATTTAGGGTAAATTGTATTGCAAGCCAAACCTATAAGCTTGTAGACAGTTCAAGCATGAGGTGTTCCTAGTGCAGATACAGTGCAAGTGATAATGTTGAACCAGAGCCGGCTTTAGCGCTGGTGGAGCCCTGTGCAACATTTTTTTTTGGCATCCCCCACCCCATGGCCACCTCTTTGGTTCCCTCACTACCACCCGGTAAATGTGCCCCTCATCTCTCCGTAGCCCCCCCTTTCACATACATTCATTTGTTTTAAACCGCTGGTGAAGGCTGACTTTAATAATCCACTCAGCTATCCACATAAAATATAGTTCTGTTCTTTGCATCAGGCATATTAACCCTCTATGCTACTTTATGCAAGTCAAGGCTGCCGCTAGACAAAACTCCCATCTCTCTCCCTAGCAGGAACATTAATCACGAGGGGTATCTTGGCGTCTTAATTGTTTCCTGAAGGCTGGACGCACAAGGAACTTTTCAGCAGGTACTTTTAAATCGCAAGTTTCGTAAGTCATTGCTAAACACAGCGCCCCCTGGAAGCCAGTGTCCCCCAAATCCAGGTTAGCACCCGGTGCGGCCGCACTGCTTGTACCGCCCTAAAGCCGGCCATGTGTTGAACAATGACACAAGTGAATTATAATCCAGACACATGGCAGTTCAGGATCAATCAATGCCCAACAATAAATGAATGACTGAAAACCCCAGCCATGCTCGGGTGAGTTCACTGACACGCTAAAGAGCCTTGTAGAGATTAAATTGCACAAATTTAAGGTTCTGACTCAATCCAGTACCAATTTATGGATGCACGATTCATGACATAGTGAGAGATATTCCTGATTTAAAAATAACGTCCGCTTTCAAAAATGTTTTGCATTGAAAATGATTTCACTGTAACCTACATAATTTCTGTTTTATGAGATTGGCCACACTAGGTCCAAACTAGTCTTGACTCCATCTTGGATCTCAGCACAGCAAGCTTAGAGATGTAAGGGCATATTTACATGCCCCTTGTGCCGCCTTACCGTTGTCATAGTGTCATTTTTCTTTTACACGAAGGCGCCGCTAAGGTGGCTTTCCCCCCGTGCCAGATGTACAAAGTGCCGCATTGCTCGACTTTGTAACCCCTTGCTCCTCATTATGCCTGCGCCAGGCATAATGTATGCAAAGGTGAGGGGAGTTCCCATACAAGGAGGCCCGAAAAAATGGTGCAGTGAAATTTACTGGATTTCACTGCACCATTGTTTCTGTCATTTTTAATGCCTGCTCAAGGCAGGCGTTAAAATGATGAACCCGTTAAAATCAATGGCCCTCCCTGTGCTTTGCTGCACTAGCATACATTTTTGACACTAGTGTAGCAAAGTGCCAGAACAGCATAAAAAATTCTGACACTGTTATGGTAACGACTGCCATGGTGCGCCCTATTGTAAATACAGCGCAACCATGGTGTTGTTAGGTTGGGAAAGGACGACCCAAAAGAAGTGGCGCATCGGGACTGATGTTCCACTTTCTCATAAATATGCCCGATGTGTTTTTTCACTTTCTTCTCTCCTGGCTCACAGCAAATTGTACACTAATGAAAGGCTTTGGAAGACATGCTGTTTTTGATCAATGCTAGAGGAAGTGATCCAGTCAAATGTAACTGTTCAAGGTCTTCCCTGTTTATATTTTGTAGGCATATTTATTCAGTAAGTTTACCATTGTTTTGCGTGTAACTAGATACCTGTTTCTTGATGCATGGTGCAGTTTGTCTCTGCAAATTCAGTAAGAATTGAGAAAACGCAGATGAATACCAGAGGAAAAACTGCTACCCACTTCAGATTTTCCAAGGAATTCTCAAGATTATTGTTGAGCAACTGATTGTGGAACTGAAATGCATAATGTCACATTCTTCAAAGGATGAACCATCCTCATCTCTCGTTCTGACAGCATCAGAGATCTGGGAAGCAGAAGGCCCTCCTGATTCAATTGGCCCAATATGTCCTAATAGGGCAACTTTTGACCTCCTTTACTTAAAGGTTTGACAAGAAATTTTACAACGTAAGAATTATAAATCAGGAGTCTTGTGTACTGTATAATGGGTAAAAAAATACCTGCAGCGACCAAAAGGGTGGGTCTGGGCCAAACAATATGTTTTACACTGTTGCCCACGTCCTGGACGATTGCTTCAATTAATACATTCACTGCTTACTTTACTGAGGAGTTTATGAGTATTTGAGATTATCCTTCCAAATATCCTCATTATTCTCTGCTTGCTTCTGTTTCGCCATTCCATAATAGCAGCGATCAATAATCATGATAAACAGACGGCACTCCTGGGAGTGTGGGAAGGTACTGATCACACATGTCATCAAAACTGCCTAATCAACTTGGGATGCATGGTGGCAAAATGGGATATCGTACAGAAGTGGGGAATCAGCACCCCCCTCACAAAGGGAATGGGAATTGGGCCTGGAACATTGCAGAGTGCTGGAAAAAAGGTCTATAAGGGATGGGGATGCGCAAATAAATTTATGAAAAGATGGGGAAAGTGGGAAACCTTGGATGGACATGCGGCAGGTCCTGTGAATGCCCTTGAGAATATCAGCAACTATGGGGACTTGATGGACAAGGGAAGCATGGAAATGAGAATCGGTATATCCCGACCTGTGAACTGGGTGTAGGGAGCAGGGCAGGTGAGGGAGGGGCAGTTTCTAAATTAAGTTCAGTTACTATTGTTTATATCATGTGTGCCAATTAATAATGCAGGTGCGACAATAATAAAAAGACAATTTAATAAAAAATAATCATGAAAAACAATTATGAGCTGTAGGCAGCTCTGTCAAAATGATAACGAAAATCAGTGTTTAATACACTGTTTGTGAGCAATAAAGTTGATTGAAATTCGAGTTGAAAATCCCAGTGTAGGGGATAGAGCTTGTCTTATTTGAACCAGGAGGTGAGCTTATTATCTTTGTGACAGAAAAGGAAAAACCGTCACCTGCAGTAACGCGTCACCTGCCTCTTTAGAGCCTGAAAGCACCCACAACTTTAAGGCACACGCTCAACTGCACAGGTGAGCGCTCTTGCTTCCATTTTCTTACGATAATGGCATTACTCCTAGTCCTACTCCCTCGCCTTCCTTTTAACCAATGAGGCCTCCCGCCTCCCCCCTAGACCCTCCCTTCTCCTTTTAAAAAATCCCCCCCCCCGCCCTTATCCCCTCCTGTACAAAAACCAAGCCCAAGCCGCAACTCGGCCAGTCCGTACCGGGAGGGTGGGAGGGAACGGAAAAGGAAGGCGAGGGAGTAGGACTAGGAGTAATGCCATTATCGTAAGAAAATGGAAGCATTACCTCCTGTCCCTCCCTCGCCTTCCTTTTAACCAATGAGACATAGCAAGAAAACACACAGGAGACGGACACCGAGTTGCAAGACCTTTATTCAATATCCTGCATCAAGATCACCCCAAATACCTACCCCCATTATCTCATAGAGGATAAGACCCGGTGACCTAATACCGACTCCAAACTACCCAAGTCCGACAGCCTGTAATGACGCACAAACATCGAAGGAGAAGCCCAAGTGGCGGCCCTGCAAATTTCCACCACAGACGTCCCCTGAAGCTCCGCCACCGTAGCCGCCATACCCCTGGTAGATCTCCCCTGAATCCCTTGAGGAGGAACCACCCCTTTCAAGGAATAGGCCAACAGAATCAACGATCTTACCCACCGACTCAAGGAAGCCGTGGAAGGTTTCTCACCTTTGCGTGCCGAACCTAAATTAACAAACAGCGAATCCCCCTTACGAAAAGGAGCCACCACCCGCAGATACTCCAATAAAACCCTGCGTACATCCAACGAATGCAAACGGACCTCCTCCCTTGAAGAGGGATTTGTACAAAATGACGGCAGGATGACCTCCTGACGCGAATGGAACGAAGAATTGACTTTCGGAATAAAGGAAGGCACCGGAACCAGAACCACCCTATCGTGAAAAATTTTACAAAAAGGAAAGGAACAAGCCAATGCCCCCAATTCCCCTAACCGACGAGCCGAAGTAATGGCTACCAAAAAGAACGTCTTCAATGATAGATGGCGCAAATCACAGTCCCCCAATGGTTCAAAAGGGGCATCCGTCAACACATCCAAAACCAAGGAAAGATCCCATGAAGGAAAAGAACGTACCGGGCGAGGAAACAAATTAATAAGCCCTTGAAAAAATCTAGGTATCAAGCGCCCTTCATCCTGAAGATTACGCCATGGCCCTCTGAATGCCTGAATAGCCGCCCACTGCACCCGAAGAGTCGCCACTGACAACCCTAAATGAGCACCGTCCTGCAGGAACTGCATCACCTCAAAGATAGAAGCGCAGGTAGGATCCAACTCACGACTTAAGCACCAAGACGAAAAAACCTTCCACTGTCTACCATAAGAAAGTAAAGTGGAACGTCTCCTGGAAGCCAGTAAGGTAGAACTCAAAGCCACAGGCACCCCCAGACCCGTCAAGCCCCGTCGTTCAACTTCCAGGCCGTCAAGTGTAACCTCCTCAATGACCCCAATGGGAGGCAGGGACACTCCAGGGGAGACGGACAAAGAGGCAGAGGCCACATCCTCCCGTCCGCCATCAGCCTCAACAACGGGAACCAATTCGCCCTCGGCCAAAGTGGCGCAACTAGGATAACCCTGGACCCCAGATCCCTTACCCGTAACAGAAAAGCCCTGATCAGTTGAAACGGAGGGAACGCATACAAAAGGCCCTTCGGCCAAGGACATGACATCCCGTCCACCTCCCAGGCCTGGGGACACCGAAACCGGGAGCAGAAGCGATCCACTTTCGCATTCTCTGCGGACGCAAACACATCCAGCACTGGAAGCCCCCAAAGCCGAACCAGATGCTGAAACAGAGACTTCCGGAGGGAGAAATGTTGAGAGGAAGGAATCACCCTGCTCAGCAGATCCACCCGAACATTGACCACCCCCCGAATGTACGTAGCCCTGAGAGAAGGAACCCACTCCTGAGCCCACACAAAAATCTCCCTGGCTAGATTGAACAGAGCCCTCGACCTGGTCCCCCCTTGCCGGTTGACATAAGCCTTGGCCACTAAGTTGTCCGTGCGAACCAGAACCGCCGCTCCCCTCAGGGAACCCTGGAAATGGACCAGAGCCAGGAATACAGCCAATGGAAAAATAGTCTGAATGGACAGCATGCGGAAATGCACTGTCCTGATCCAAGTATTCACCTCCTTCAGATTGAGCACCGGTCGAAATCCCCCTGAAACTTTCTGCACAAGAAACAAGACCGAATAAGTGCCCTGACCCCGTTCGTCTGGCGGAACGTGGGAAATGGCCCCCTTGACCAGCAAGTCCCGCACTCCGTCCAATAATGCTCTTCTCCATGACCCCCCTGGAGGCAGAGGAGTGGGACGTACCCCTGAATCTGGAGGAACCACCACAAAATCGATGACATAACCATTGGCCACAATGTCTAGTACCCAATGATCGTTGACACTGTCCTCCCAAGCCGAAAGAAAGTGCCTCAGTCTTCCCCCAACCGGCCCTCTGCCAGGCCCACAGTGATTGTCAGGACCCCTTCTTGAAACCACCCCGGGACGCAGGAGCAGACTTCTTAGGCGAAAAACGCGGCTGAAAACGCTGTTTCCTAAATGAAAAGGATTTAGCATCCCTATTAGGAGAAGATCGGGAATGCTTCGTCCACCCTTTACCCGAAGAAGAACCCCCTTTATAAGGTAAGGCATGCTTCCGCTCCTTAAATGCCTTGGAAAGCATGGATGGCAATTGCTCTCCAAACAAGCTACGACCTTCAAACGGCAGTCTCAACAAGGCCGCCTTTTCCCCAGGGTCAGCCTTCCAGGAACGTAACCAGAGGGACCTACGAGCCCCAATCAAAGCCCCTGAGGCCAGAGCTGAAGTACGGACCACATCCGAAGACACATCAGCCAACAATCTGGCCTGCTGCTCCATACCAGCCAGGAGCTCTGAACATTCCGCCCCTTCTTGCACAGCCACCGCCAGCTTATCAAAGTCTTGTACCAACGACTGTGACGCATAAGCAGAATAAATCCCTGCCCTCAGCGCCAGATTCTCAGCAGCAAATGCCCTCTTAAGACCTGAATCCACTTTACGGTCCGTGGCATCCGTAGGCACACAATCCTCCGGATTGACTGCCGTTTTGCCAATCAGAGTAGCCAAAATTGAATCCAGGCGTACCGAAGGAGGCAAAACCTCCTCACGCTCAAGCAAGTAAAGTTTCTGAAGGAATCGTGGAACTTGAGCCTTATCCACATCCTTCCACTCACGAAACACCATATCCTTCACAGGTCCCTGAAAAGGCATGGCAAACTTAGAAGGTGTCTGATATTGAGGAAATAAGTGAGAATCCGAGTTTGCAGGTTGAAACACTGGGAAACCCAAATTGTCCCGAACATGTGCCATCACTTCCCACATTTCTTCTCTGGAAACATATTTTCCCCCAGATGACGTAGATGGGGCCTCATCCTCACTGTCCGAAGAGGACTTCCTTGCCCCTACCGATGAATGCGCAAGCTTAGACTGACCAGTCCTGGCCACGCCTGACTGAAGCGCCCTGGTAACAGCCACCTCAATCATATCCTGCACTTCCTCTCTGGACATGAGGGGAGTACCCCTGCCTGGTAACTGTGAGCTCTCAGGAGTAGCAACGCCAGCCGCACCTCCCTCCTCCGAGGAGGAAGAAGAGACAATCCTACGTCTTTTTGTTGGAACTTTAGGCATGGTTAACATCCAAATAACACTGACTCTCACCTAAAATCCTACCCCATATATATGAACCTGGTCCTCCCCCAACAGGGATCCACCAATCCCTAAAAAGGTCAAACCTTTGTCAAAAACCATTAAAACCACGGGCAGAACGCCCGTCCTACCTGTAGAGCCATCACAAATCGAATTCCCTCAGTTCCCCGCGGCGCGGAAACCCGGAAACCGACACCCCAGCCACAGAGGGCCGGCTGACCCCGTCAGCCGGCCCCCAGTACACGCCTCCCGAGCCGCCCTGCTGCTCGTCAAAGACGCGACCAGCCGCAGCACTCCTCGCGGAGCTCCGCGTCCCGAGGAGTGCCTCCATCGAGGACCTCCAGGCCCCGCCGTGCAGGTAAAAAGGGAAAAGAAAAACGTCTAGCGTGGGCTAGACAAAAGAACAGGAGGGGATAAGGGTGGGGGGGTTTAAAAGGGGAAGGGAGGGTCTGGGGGGAGGCGGGAGGCCTCATTGGTTAAAAGGAAGGCGAGGGAGGGACGGGAGGTAATGTCTGATATGGCGGCTACTGAGGGACTCAACTCCGTCAACAGCGCATCCAGAGTCCCGGGAACCGTCTTCCCCTAAAGAATGAAACAATTATGACTAATAAATCATTTCAACATAGGCAACAGTTAAATGTGCAGAACAGCCCTAGGGGAGCTTGTTGCAACTTTCAAGCTGCACACTTTCCAGGCTGTAATTGGGAATGTGTTTAAGCACAAGCAACAGGCAATTAAACCCAAATATGAGAGAAAACGCTCAAACTTGAACATTTATAAATTATATAGTCAAATAACAATTGTAGGATTTGAATTAACTGACTGCAGCATCAAGAATTGTCGGGGGCTGGTCAGCAGAGTGGCCCAGTTGAAGCCTGCGAGTGATGCCTCCCCAGGGCAGGACCGTCAAGCCTCGGGAGGTCGGAAGCCTCAAAAATCTGGCACGGTGATTGGACGGCATTGTTCAAAGCCACCAATAAGAGGACCGGGCGGCAGAGGCCAAGGAGGTAAAAAAGGGGTGTGGGGCAGCATCCCCGATATGGACAGACCTTGCATCATCGTCCCACCCACACACACCATAAGAGCGGGCGTTGCAGCCGCAGGTCTGGACTGGGCTGGTGGGTGAAGAAAAACACAGACAGGCACAAGCACGACACCCTAAAAGAAGACCTGCTCAAACAATGTCCTTGGGATGCCTTACTGCAGGAGCTTGGGGGAGAAGACAGGGGGCCAGCTAAGGGTCAGCAGTGGGCTGACACAGCACTTGCAGCCCGGGCAACCCCGAGGAAGGGCCGCCCACAGAAATTGGTAGCAAGGTGGGAGTCTATGGGTTGTTGTCGAGGAGGCTATGCGTGAACCACTGCACTGGTGACAAACAGTAGTAATAAATTAACCAGAGGACAACCCGGAAGTGGGAAAAAAGGACAATCAGGAAGCAGAAAAGAAAATAGATTTTACTTGGAAAGTGTTACGACTACTCACTGCAATGTTTATGTACCATGTATGTAATAAATCTGTGGCCGTTATGTCCTGTCTTGTCTATTTGGAGGACGGATTTGGGAAAAGCTATGGGGGCATGGATGAGAAACGGTTGTGAGGGGTTTGGCTGTCTCTTGCACGTCTGGGAGGGGTTAGAGGGAGTGCTGGACTGATGGAGGGCAACGTATTAGGGACTAACAATAAACTGTATCAATAGTAGTAGCCCAGCAGCCAAACCTGCTGGGTATTGTGGTTCTTATTGTATCTTTTAGTATTTTCAGTGGCGGCCGGCAGCTTTAGGAGGGAGGGGGGCGGGCGGGGCATACACACACACTCATTCTTTCACACACAGACATGCACGCACGCACATCCATTAACAACACTCATACCATTCAGACATGTACGCACGCACCAAACATTCATTTTAAAACATCACACACACTCATTCTTTCACACATGCACGCAGCACATCCATTAATAACATTCATACCATTCAAACATGCACGCATGCACCAAACATTCCTTTTAAAAGATCGCACACACTCATTCTTTCACACACACATGCACGCACACACGCACATCCATTAACAACACGCATAACACTCAAACATGCACACGCGCAGCAAACATTCAATTTAAAACATCACACACATACACACACACACACACACACTTACCTTCAGCCTCCAGGTCCCAGGAGGGTTGGGACTGCAGCCTTCCCTCATTGGCTGACCTGAGGTCAGCCAATGAGGGAAGGCAGTAGTCCCAACCTCGTCACAGAGTGGGATGGGGTCAGAGATACTGCTGACCCCACCCCACTCTGTGACAAAGTGTCACTGATTGACACTCGCCCTGGGCGCTTCAGGGCTTAAACCTGAAGCGCCCAGGGCGAGTGTCAATGGGTGACGCTTTCCTCGTCACCCAGGGGAGGGCCTCGAGGCACCTTTGCTGGGCCGAGGAGGTCACGCCCATAGGAGCTGTGACCTCCTCAGCCCAGCAAAGTTCAGCTCAGGTAGCCAGGAGTCTGTGCAAATCACGCATGTCTGCTCCTGGCTGCCTGACCTCAGCCTGACAGACACTCTTCATGAGGGGCAAAAGGTGGGGGGGGGCGTGGCATATTTGAAAGCACACATTGCAGGACAGCTCTTTCCATAGCTATAATAATATTTCAACAATGAATTGCACATAATCTTGTTTTTCTTTGGAGATTGTAAATCGTATTGCCAAACCATCTGAAACTTCAAGTTGTGCTGCAGTAACATTACATTTCGGGATCCGCTTTTCATATGTTGTAAAGTCACCATCCGTCAAATAGGGACATATCCTTGGGGATGGTGAACTGGTATGTACTATGCCACATAAATATGAAATAGTAAAAAACATTGACAGGGAAAACACAGACGTATCAAATACCTTTGTAGCGTAGATCGTAAACTAAACACAGTAATTTGGGGTACATTTGCCACCTGGCCAGTTGTGTACTCATTTGGTCTGTATTTTAAAGTATTTGACCTGTATTTTTAAGCCCAGGTCAGTAAAAATAGTGGGCAAAGTTGTGAATTCTGCTCTTATTTCCTTTCTGAAACACAATCCTTAAACAACAAACATGTATAAAAATAAATGTAAAAGTATTTGAGAGCTGTCTAAATCGTCTCGGAGTGATTTAATAAAGCATACAGAACGCTGGCTCCTGTCATTTTTTTAAAATTAATAAACTGAATGGAATTGATTTGTTGCGCACTTTGTGTTACTCTTAAAAATGCATAAATCTGTAATGGTAGACCCTTTATTAACACGTTGACTGAAATAGCCAGCGGAAAACCAAGACGTGTAAGGTTGCATGAGGGGAACACAGCATACTGACAGTCTTTTTTGTAAGGCAGCAGAAACAGGAGAAATTGGAAAGAAAAGAGTAGCTCCGTACTGGGGTTCTGTTTTTTATTTAGGAAGGAGTAGTAGACATAGAAACAGGACAAAGGAAGGGAGAAACATTACTGGCGTACTGTCACTCATTTAGGAGGCAGCAGTAAACATAGAAGAAGGACAGAATGGAAGGACAGGCTAACAGCGAGAGTGAAGAGAGCTGCTGGTTTTCAATTTTTGTTTTCCAGCCATACAATTAATTGCGTTTCAGACCTTGGGTTCAAGGCTCCTTTGGTGTTATTGATTTATTCAGGGAGAAAGTATCTTATATGCCAAAAAACACCCTCTGTCCCCTCTGCGGGAGAGGCCATTGGTTCCAATCCTGTTTATGTGTATAGACTGCTAAAATACAACATCTTTCAATGTCCACATTCTTGAAATATGACATTTTTCTTGCGTCTTCCCGTATTACACTGATGAGGTGTCTTGTGCTTGTTTTTCTTATCTCACGATGAAGAGCTGCATGATTTCTTTATCACAATTGCCCATCCAAATAAATCTTGAATTGCTTTTGCTGGTACACATTTGCCTAACTGTGATGTTATGTCCTATGTTGATAATGGACCTTAAAGGTAGATTGGTGGTTGGATGTACCCAACATGAAATAGATAGTAGAAAGTCGTCTTACCCTAGATGTATTCTGCCTAGATTGCTGAACTTGTTGCCCTCACATAGACCTGTATTTGAGCAATAAAGAAAAGTTTACATATGACTCAAAATATGATTTTGGATGCCTGCCTAGATTGTTGAACTTGTTGCCCTCACACAAACCTGTATTTTAGCAACAAAGAAAAGTCTACATATGACTCAAAATATGGTTTTGGATGTCTGCATCATTATGGGCTCCTCAGTATGCAGAGGGATTTCCTTACTTCAGCAGATACATGATTAAAAATGTGATGTATATAAAAGGTTTGCTTGATGATCTTCCAGTGGTGACAGCAATAGTCAAATGTGCTGCACACAAGGCCTCACAAGGCAAAGTATCATGTTGAAATGCTCTTTCTCATAATGCTGCTAAAATGCTGCTCTGCCCACAGATTCGGAGATAACATTGTATTTATGTCAACTTACTTACTGTGACCTTCGGAGTGTACAGGAAAAGGCATCTGGAGAACCTTTGGGTGTCTCATGCATTAGGAAGGTCTAGGGCAGGAAAAGACTGATACAATGATTCTCTAACAATCCTGTTACCTAATCTAGCTCAGTTACATCATGGTGTCCCATATGTTAGCAGGAACATCATGATGTGTGTTGTAAATACCCTTTGCTTTGGGACTAGCCATTACTCTGTGGAGAAAGAGAAAGCAGAGAAATATGATGCACTCCTCCCTTGGGGCTACACACATCAGTAGGAGGGATGTTTGGAGGACACTAGACCAGGCAGATTACTCTCAAAGAATATGAGGTGCGTCCTGCATGCTGGGAACATGCTCAAATCAGTGCACACACAATAAATTATATTATAAAATATGGATCATAATCACTATGTGGCTGTGTTTAATTTGAGCCAATGTTTTCCGGTGCTTAGCACTATCACTTGATTCTCACCACCTGCATTTACGACAGTTCACCACGTGGTGGCACTGTTTGTTTATTTATCAGATGAAGACATCAACAGGGTTAAATAATTTGATTTACTTTATAATTTGATGGTTCCTTCTGCCCTGGCTGTTTATATAGCTTTGGGCGGCCTGAAATAGTCCGAATAGTCACACCTGTAGGAGCGCGATGGCTAGGAGTTGTGTTAGTACCGTCGTTGGAAGCGCTGACAGGGGCAATGAGTGGTGCAAGCTGCAGTGGCCTTCTGGGAAGGGCCCTGACCCTTACCTTTTTTTCACACAAACAAAGCACTGCCATGATGCCATGATGATACCACAAATACTAGCACCAGCAGACAAAAATCAACAAAACAATGTAAAACACCAAACATTATAGTTTGTCAGTGAGAATTGTAGCCTATTACCATGATAAAGCAATTTACCATAATAAAGCCCCTGCGACTGGCAAATGGTGTATTAATGAATGAATGAAAGATCTTTAAAGCATGGAGCTACCTATGGAGAATCTCAGGATTACAGATTCCACCAACAGAAGAGACAGCAAAATCTAAACATTCAATCGGAAAAGCCACACTTTGGTCTTTTTCTTGAACAAAATATGAGAGATAACTGGAAAAAATGTATTTGTGACAGGCAAAGTGGTTGCATAGTTTTGTGCCTGGTTGCAATAAATGCCTGGGAGAGATATATAAAAACCCATTGTGGCTGAGCGCACCTAGTAACCAGTAATCCACTTGTCACTTTATATTGTTATGACAATATACACACAGCAGGCGTTAGGCCAATAGGTTTATACTTGAACTACAGTTAGTATGGGTGAGGCACTGTATCATAATTAGTAATGAAGTGTACCCTGCTTTGTCCATAACTGCGCAAGTAATGAATGATGTGATGAGTAAGGTGAAAATCCATTGGCTAAAGGAAAAATGTATTTGAAGGACAAAAGTGATGCGTACAATGCCGATGATGGAGACAAGCTAGGCTCTTGTTCGCAGTTGTAGTGCACTGCCTTCCATAAAGCATAAACGCTAAAAAAGTTAGTAAGACTGTTGATGTCGACAACAGCTGAGTTCTAGATGCTTGACTGGATCCTTAGAAACAGACGATGATTGCAAAGGGCCATGGAGTTCATTGGGATGTGTCTGTCTGAGATGTAATTGAAGAAGCCATTGTCAGGGAGGTACCTACCGTGGTGGCTTTAAAACCTGATAAAGGCCATTGTGTCCCATCTATGCTCAACGTTGAAACAAAAATACTTAGGACAGCAACAGCGGGCAAGACCCTGAGTGTACTTGCTTAGTTGGTTCAGCTGTTTCAATCTAGATTTCTGCTCCATGGGAATATGATCATATAATTGACAATGTTAGCAAATGTTTAGTAGTTTCTGCCATTGAGCAGAAAATAATCTGCCAAAGCAACCTTGAATACTGAAAAGGCATTCTATACTGTTGGGCGGCAGTATTTCTTTAGGGGGGTTGAACATGTCTAGCTTTGGCCCTTCTTTCATAGGGTGGATTGAGGTATTATACAAAAGGCTTAAAACAAGACTCAGGACTGCTAAGGTACTCTCTGAAGGATGGGTGCTGGAGAGACAAGCATTTGCAATGCAACGGGTCTCGCATTTGCTCGAGTTAGAGCTGTTAGCGTTGTAAACTCCTAACCGGACATTTCTTGCCACATAAAGTGAAAATGAAAAGTAATACAGTTTCACACAAGCAAGCCAATTAAAAGCGCCACGGCATCATTGTGAAGCAGCACACAAAAGGAAAAAGAAGTTTGCTCGCAGTAAAACGTATAGGCAAAAGTGCAGGTAGCCTTGCAACAGGGGCGATGTCCAAGGCAGTAACTAAACCGCCCCAAGAAGGGACAAACGTGGAGCAGTTACCAACGAAAATAAAGGATTTTTGAAGGGCAAACCCATGAATGAGTGATAAGGTGGGCGTGGCAAAAGCCCAGATACACACCAACACGTCGGGAAAAGCTGCTATGCTCAACCTAAAAAAACAGGGAGGGTTAACTCTGACTCTCCTTCTGTTTCTCTTGCTGTGGAGCTGCCTACGATTTTGCATAGGAATATGTTAGATTAGGTAATCATAATGAGTAAATCCCTGTCTCAGGGGATGAAAAAAACCACCACATGTAGTTAAAAAAATATGTCATTGCTGCTGGTAGGTTTAGAACCCCACTTGAACACAAGACCTAACAAATTCAGTTCCCTGAGAGCACTGCTGTAGATTGAAGACACATCTCTTGTGCTTCTCTCTCTCACTTCCACTTCGTTCCCTTTTCAGTGCCACATAGGCTGTATATCAATGTATTGATTATGGGTGCTGCATTGAGATTACATCTGGTTCCCTGCATTGCTGAATTCTGATAATCTCCCAGGTCCCTTCCCGTGATGGACTAAGATGTAAACTCTGTTGCACCACAGCTCATTGCCATGTGACTCAAGCACTTTCATTTCTCAATTCATAGCTATTTTTAGGAAGAGACAAACAACACAAGTGGCACGTTCTGGACTCCTTGCCCCCAGAAAGGATTCTTGTGGTGCACTGCAATAAATAGGTAATTTCCCACAGTAACACTCTGAAGCAGCATGTAAATGAGTCAGTTGCACGTATTGTACGTCAAACCACAGAAGTGACCCCCACGGCTTGGATAAAATTTCCAGCATCAGGGACAATATTTTTTGATTTTGCAGAAATAAACCCCAGTTTTGGGGGTTTGTTGTTGCAAGATCAAAAAATGCCAGGCATCTGCCATTCATGGTTGACAGCCAGCATTTCAGTTTTACCAGAAGGGCTCCTGCTGCACCAGTGAAAGTCCTTTTGCCAAACTTTTCCCTGCCGTGTTGCCAGGGATCTCTAAGTATGGGAGAGGTGGTGACCTCTCCCAACCTGGTGCCTCGCTAACATCCGCCACAGCCTAAATGACCCATACCTTTATACTGTGGAAAGGCGTGGCATTGTTCAAGATCCATGTGGTCTTGAATGACAGAGTAGTTGAAGTAATCATCATCCTCTAAGGTCATGACTAAGGCCTATTTCCATCAACCCGTCATTCTGTCTCTGGAAAAGCCCGCCCCACACCCTTTATATATCTATGCTTTTGTGGATTCGGGTACCTCTGAATATTTTGGAGATGTTTCTTTTCAACAGAAGCATTCTTGACTCATTCAGAAAAAATAGAAAAAGAAAATGGTAAACTGATAAGGATTGTAAGTGGTACCTCACTGACAGAGGATGTCTGGTAGAAGATATGACCCCTTATTATGGTAAGACAAGGTGGTCATTAAGAAAACAAGCTTTCTGATATCACTAATGCTCCTATATTCCCAGCAGTTTTGGGTACAAAACGGCTATCATTCTCATGATCCCATAACTCTATGGAAACAGCATATTACTATTTTAGAATCTAATTATTGTCAACAGAATTGCTATTGCTGTCAGTTTAGCAACTGGTCTCATTTAATGCAATTTTGCATTATATGAACAAACAGCTGAAGGGCTTCCCCAGTAATAAGCATCTTTTTTGTATGTCGTCTCTAAATGAGGAGCAAAAACACTGACTTCTCGCAGAGATTACCACTGTGCCATTGATCTTGAGCAGAGATCCCAGATCGGCGCATTTATTCTGGGAGCAAGGGTGACGGTCTGGGATTACACGTGGTTCTTCACATTGCTGGATTCAGAGAATCTCAACTGCTGAGGGGTTAGGACAGTGATATCTGAATGTCATTTGTCCTTTACGCATGAAATTCTGATATTTCTTGAGAAGTCAATTAGACTCCATTATCCTTCACCAATTCACGGGGAAGAACTTCTCTGACGAACAATTACTTGTCTTGGTATGTTTTACTCTGTTGCCTGCCTGCATTACTATTACCTGCTCTTTGTTTAATTTATCTGTAGAAAATGCTTCCCCTATTTGTAAGACAGCTCATTTGAAATTGAGGCTTCCTCTCCTTGAAGTACATTTAGGCGGTCATTCCAACCCTGGCGGTCCAAGACCGCCAGGGTTGGGGACCGCGGGAGCACCGCCAACAGGCTGGCGGTGCTCCCATGGGCATTCTGACCGCGGCGGTACAGCCGCGGTCAGAAACGGAAAACCGGCGATGTACCGCCGGTTTTCCGCTGCCCTGGGGAATCCTCCATGGCGGCGCAGCTTGCTGCGCCGCCATGGGGATTCCGACCCCCATACCGCCATCCTGTTCCTGGCGGTTTTGGCCGCCAGGAACAGGATGGCGGTATCGGGTGTCGTGGGGCCCCTGGGGGCCCCTGCAGTGCCCATGCCAATGGCATGGGCACTGCAGGGGCCCCCGTAACAGGGCCCCTACAAAGATTTTCAGTGTCTGCCATGCAGACACTGAAAATCGCGATGGGTGCAACTGCACCCGTCGCACCCCTTCCACTCCGCCGTCAGAATGACCCCCTTAGTGTTCTTATATTCTTCAACAAGTGAAGAGGAAGCACCAGAAAAAGTTGTTGACTTTGGTTTGTGAACCAAATGTGGGTAAGGGTGCAATCCTTGAGTCATTACCTTTATTTCCTCCTTCATCTTACCCACGCTCTAGTGTCAGGATGAGTCACATTTGTGTCATCGCAATTTTCATGTCTTCACAAATGTGTCTTCTAAGGAGGACAATCCGAATGCTGTGGACCCAGATCACCTCTTTAGTATATGGCTTGCTGCCAGTAATAAATGTCAAAATATCAACTGAACCTCAGCTCAGATCACACAATTATTTTTATGTAGAAGGTGTAGTAGATTATATCACACATATTTTGGAGAAGCCTAACAAAGTAAAAAAATCCTACTTTAACTTTGATCATTTCTGATGTAGACGTTTAAAATGAAGCATTTGTCAAGACAAGAGCCAAATAGCCTAGCTTTGTATGGTCAGTGTGAAATTAAACTGGGCAAACTTTAGAATGATCCAAAAGGGCTGCAAAATAGTGTAGTGCTTAACATTCATAGAATGCCAATCAATATGGGCTTTCCTGGAGTCAACAAAGATGGCTCTAGATATGTTAATCCATTTTGGATTTGTCTAAGAGTGGTCACATTCTGCAAGTTATCTATTTGGGTACTTCTAAACAGAGGGCCTTGGAGTAGATCCACGAAATCATAGGAACCAGAAAATTCAACACATTGTAATATGCCAAGGGCAGACTAGTGCAGTCAGTACTTCACTCACTTAAAGAAAGAATGGTCAATTCCATAAACCATACTACTTGTCCCGACAAAACCACAGATTACAGATGGATGCCGCATAGTACTAAAAATGATTGGACCAGTTCAAACAATGGTGCATCTGCCTGCTATAAAGTAGGATTGGGATGCAGACCTGGAACTGGTTCTTTGAGCTTGTAACTGCAGGACAGGAGAGACAAAACAAAGATTTGATCTTTGTAATGAGCCACCCGGGCTGTTGTGGACACCTTGGTGAGCTGGATATGGACTATTGCACATCCTGCGGCCAGGCATATAGATAAAGGGGTCATAGACTGCACAAGCTCTCACGCCTGTACTGAGACAAAGGGGTATGTGTCCTTATTGTTATGGCATTTGCTGCACACATATTATAGTAACACCCATTGGCATATTGTGGGCCATCGCTGTGACACCCACAACATTTGGCGATGAGGGGGCAGACTCACCCAGTGTGCGCCCCCTGCCTGGATCCAGCACCATCTGCTCTTCTGTAACATGCCGTCACTGCCCCCTGCAGCCCTGCTGCCACCTGCATGGACCGCAGCCCTGCTTCAACTCACGCTGCTCAAGGTGACAGGATACGGCCCCCCGCCTACCACAGCCATCACCCTTCGCCGAGGGCTTTCACCGCTTCTTACAGTGTGCTGTCAGCAGCCTGACAAGACGCATCACCCACAGGAGTGTGCCGTGCTGAGTGGTGGGAACACTCACAACATCAAGCCTTGACTGCATACCTGATTCCCCCATGCCCGTGATGCCCCCACACAGTGTTGTCAACAAAGGGAGCGAGGGCCTGAACTGCTGCTGTGTCCACTACTGCTATTGATGTGCTCCAAGTGATTGAGGAGCGAGGACCTGAACTGCTGCTGTGTCAGCACCTGCAATTGAAGTGCCCCAAATAAGTGTGCTGGATACCTCTGCTAATGCACCTCATATTGCCTCAGACTGTACCCAGCCCTTACCACCAATTCACAGATTCTACAAACTGCTGAAGACCACCACTGCATGGTGTTTTGTAAATGCCGCTCTACCCATTCATTGACTTTGGTAACTCCTTCAGGTCCACACCACAACAGAATCCTGCCCACACTTCCTGGCTCGCCCAGTGCCCCTCACCGCATGGCCAATTATGCAAATGCACTCCCCCAGCCGGGGCATCAACAACAACAACAAATCAGAATCCCCCACCAATATGCATTTGTTGGAATCATGCAGTCCTTCAGCGAGCTGGCTGACACAGCCACTGCTGCCTCCCAATGGCGTATCTGGGTGGAACGATGTGACAACTACTTCGTAGCGACAAGGGAAACTGACAGAGCCATGAAGCACCCCCTACTTCTCCATTGTGTGAGGGAGGAAATCTACAAACTGTTCAAACACACTGGCTCAGCAAAGGACTCCGATGCCGCTGAATGCTGAATGCATGCTTCGATCCCCAACTAAATCCAGACTTTGAACATTTCAAACTCCGCCAGGCTCGCCAGCAGGAACATGAATTCATCAATGCCTTCTATGAGCGGCTGTGAAAACTAGCTAGCACGTGCACTGCTGACGACCAACCCAAGGAGATAAGAGCAAAAACAATCCAAGGATGCTGCAACAACATGCTTAGATGCTTCAATTTAAGACAACCCAACATTAGTCTCAATGACATCCTTATCATGGCCAGATTACATGATTTATCAGCCGCAAGAGCCTCTGAGATGAACATGGCCATTACTCAAGCACCGGAAAGGCCTCTACCATAAAAGCTGAATGTGCTGATGCAATGTATACGAAGTGAAAGGCCACCAGACCCAGAACACACCCACACCTACCACACCCAGACCTCATCAACGTCCCCTGAATGACTGTCCTGCTCAGGGACGCACATGCTCAAACTGTGGAAAAGTTAATAATTTCCTGACTGTGTACCCGGGGGGGACAAAAAGGCAGAGCAGCAAGAGGAAGACGTGCCCTGACCAAAGCAGTGCGGCAGCTATCGCTAAGAGAACCCAAGCCCCAAGGCTCCGCCAGACACCCACAACAACACAGACAGCAGCTTGAAGATTCACAATCAGAAGAAGAAGTCTTCCTCATCTCCTTTGCAAACAAACTGAAGAAACACATGAGGCTGCAGCCCACGTGCATAGTAGAGATCGCTGGCTCAGTGAAGGCACTCATAGGCACAAGAGCTCCTGTAAATGTGATGGGTATCCAGCAGTACTGACGACTCAAACCACGACCTGCACTCTCACCTGCATCCTTGCCATCTCAAACCAAAATATTCACGTATGGCAGCTAAATGCCCCTACCACTCAAAGGATGCATGACCATATGCATACGAGCCAATGGCCAAGAGATCCGCACGACATTCCATGTAGTCAGCAGAGAAGCTAACACTCTGTTCGGCAGCCATGCAGCGGAAGACCTCGGACTTGAGTTGTTTGCACACAGCATACGAACGTTCCACATAGATGAACTACTGAAACAATTTCCCGAGCTATTCAGTGGCCAGGGATGCCTGAAAGCCCGACCAATTAAGTTTCACATCGACAAGTCTGTGAAACCAGTGGCTCTTCGCTACCAACGTGTGCATTTCCACTTGTGACCCTTAGTCAAACAGGAGCTTGAAAGACTCAAGAGCCTAGGGGTGATCAAGAAGGTATCAGGACCGACCCCCGGTATCCCCCATGGTAATAGCTGAGAAGCCAAAGCAACCAGGCAAAGTACGATTATGGATTGACATGCACCTACCCAATAAGGCCATTAGACGAGAAAGGCACATCACGCCAACTATGGACGATATCATCATGGATCTCAATAAGGCACAATGGTTCTCTAAGTTAGACTTGAACTCTGGTTACCTCCAACTGCTTCTCTCGGGAAGACAGCAGGTATAGCACAACGTTTTCTAAGCACCTGGGGCTACGCTGGTATACAAGGCTGAACTTTGCCATCTCCTCGGTGGCCAAAGTGTTCCAGGACACTACAAAGGAAACTCTTGCGGGGCTCCAGGATGTCATGAATAACAGTGATGACATTTGATCTTCTCCGGAACACCACAATCATCTACGTGCCACCCTAAAATGCATATGGGAGCATGGTGTCACCCTACACAAAGAAAAATGTTCCTTCCTTCAAAACTTAATTGAGTTCTTCGGATATGTCTTCAACCAGAACGGCATACAGGTTGACCCTCAAAAATCACAGGCCATCCAGCAAGCTCTAGCACCTATCAGAAGTTCTCAGCTTCCTAGGGATGGCCACATACTGTGGCAGGTTTATCCCCAATCTTGCAGCAATTGCCGAGCTGTTAAGTGCTCTCACCAAAGCTGACGCCTGCTGGAAATGAGCTGAACTAAAAGAGAAAGCTTTCCAGAAGATAAAAGCCACACTTATAAGCAAGGCAACAATGGCATACTTTGACTAGAAGACAAAGACTGAGCTACTTATTGATACCAGCCCAGTTGGCCTCAGTGTAGTGTTGACTCAAGAAGTTGGGGATCCTGGCGTTCACCAGCAGAGCACTCACTTCATCAGAGGCCTGATACGCCCAAATAGAAAAAGAAGCCTTAGTTATCAAATTAGTTTGTGCCCATTTTCACCTGCACCTCAGTGGGAGACCATTCACAGTAGTCACAGACTACCAGCCTCTAGTGCCACTGTTTCGAGGCACGGCAACTCACCTGCCGCCAGCACTAGAACTTTGACATTGCCTATTGCCTAGGGTCCAAAAATCCAGTAGACTTTCTCTCATGCCATCCTGCCCCAGACTCAGGAGATAATGATGACGACTCATCTGAGTCTAGTAACTCTGAGCGCATGCCCTAAAACAATGGACCTAAGGGAAATCTAGGAAGCCACGAAAAGTGATGCGCTGCTAACCGAGGTGGCTGATGCCCTGCTGAAAGACGTGTGGCAAAACATCCTCCATGACGCCAACAGGGACAGATAAAGAGTCTCACACAGATATGGAGAGTCTGGAATGAACTCAGTGCCACTTGAAGTGGTATCTTATTGAGGAGTCACTGGTTGATAATCCCAAAGAACCCTCAACAATGGGTAACGCTACTGGCCTATGGGGGGCATCAAGGCACAGCAAAGGTAAAATCAGGTTACCAAGTAAGGGTGTGATTCCCGAACCTTGAGACAATCGTCGAAAACCTGGTACGACAATGCCCTGCCTGCCAACTTACCACTCACCAAGAAGCTCTGGCACCCATCATCACTGAGGAACCCTGAACACCATTGGCCAAAGTAAGCATGGATTTCAGGAGATTTCCTGATGGGAGGATCACCATGTTCCTTTTTGATGGCTATTCAAAATATCCTGTAGTAGACGTCATTGACTCAATGGCGTTTGCCAATGTGGCCGCCGCTCTGGAGAAGGTCCTTGCACTATTTGGCTTGCCAGAAGAGATCAAAACTGACAATGGGCCCCTGTTCCAAGGAGCAGGATTTAGAGAACTCCTCAAGCACCTAGGAATCCGACATCGCTGCATCACCCCGCAGTGGCAACATGCAAATGGGGAAGCTAAATGCTTCATGTCCACTCTCAACAAAGCCCTAAGAATTGCCACACTGGAAAAGGCTGACCCCCAAACTCAGTCACCACCCGTTCCTTCAGGAATACCATGAGACACCACTCTGCACCACTGAGCAAGCGCTGTGGACTCTGATGCTCAGTGGACCCCGGAGGGATGCCATCCCATTCCACCCTGAATGGACCCTGATGATTTATGACCCTCGTGAAACACAGACCTGGCAAATGAATAATAGCACACATGTGAGCCTAAAGAGGCGAGCGACTACGAGGCAAATCATGCAAGACAGCATGGTGATCCTCAAGGATCGGAAGCCAGGGTGGAAGCTCAAAATAGCGTTCAAACCAGGGACCTGGGTGGTGGTTAAAGTGCATGACACTATGGTAGCAGCCTGCAAAGGTTGGGAGACTGTCACCAGGAATAACTCATGGTTTCGCAAGATAACAACCCTATCCCTCAGACACCGGAAGAAGAGGGACATGACACAATGATAGATGACTCTCCTATAGGTGGAGGGAGTGGCAACACACCTCTAGCAGAGAACACCCTGGAACAAAACAGTGAAGGATAATACAGCAACCAAGATTGTCGCAATGAGCCAAGCAGGGAAGTAAGGCCTGATTGCTCCTGCCATCAGTGATACGACTTGAAGCCAAACCCACAGCCGAGTCAGTGACTAAAGGATTTAATGAGCTAATTATGTATACATTGCTCAATACTAATTTGGGGAGGGATGTAATGAGCCACCCAGGCTGTTACGGGCACCTTGGTGACTCGGATATAGACTATAGCACATCCTCTGGCGGGGCCAGAGGCTATAAATAAAGGGGTTGTAGACCGCATGAAGTCTTAAGCCAATAGCGAGACACCAGGTGTACGTGTCCTTATTGTTATGGCATTTGTTGCGCTCATATTATAGTATCACACATTGCCAGGACGTGGGCCATCACTGTGACAACCACAACAGTCTTCATGCTTTCATGTACTTGAACGTTGTAGCAAAGCTGAACATGGAAATACAGGAATGAAAAGAGCTGGCACAAAAGTAGGTGATCAGGGCTGGAATATAGGACTGAAGCACAATTAAGAATCATGGCTGAAGCAAACAAGAGGGTCAGTGGATAGAAACAGAAAGTTGTGATGCAATGAACAATTCTTAACATGGAATGTGTCCTGGCCTGTGCTAAATGTACATAGTGAGAGGATTTTTTCAAAACATTCTTATGGTTTTTGGCATTACTTTGGCAAAATCTGGATTTTTTTGCAGCATGCAGTTGGGAATAGTTTTATATTCCATTGTTTTGTCCTAGTTTTGTATTAGTAAGAGATTACGTTTTTGTCTGTTCCTCAGTAAAAAGAGCCTGTGCAAGCAGGCATCCTAGAGCTCTAGCTTAGGCATTTATTTCACTTTAGGGATCAGGTGACTGTCAAAGTGACCTGTGAAATTTATAAAGGGGAATCATCTGCGCTACTGCCCTTAAATTGTGCAACTTCCCCTCTGATATCTTAATTTCTTGGGAAGCATTTTTGCAAATAATCTGAAGATATTTTTCACTGGTTTTGAAAAAACAGAATTTTATTGCAACTAGTTGTATATTGGTGAATGCTACACCCTGTACCACCTGCTTATAACTCAATTGCTGCCTTATCCTCTGCTCACTTAATGGACAATCTTGAATGGCTTTTCTGGGATGTGCCCGTGGTCAGCGCTCCTTGCTTTGATCTCTGCATGGCCTGGTCTGGTCAGAGAGGAGGTCTTTGAATTCAGCATCTTTACTTCATTTGATGTTGTCTGTGCTTGCCTTACCACTTTCACTTTCAGCTTCATAAGCTTCCGGTGACCCTCCTTTCCTCTTTTGTTGTTCGGGCTCTTTCACAGCCATTCTGTTGAGCTACAAATTGGTGGAGAGGTGATAGGGTATTTGTGATCTTTGAAGTGGAGCAGTAAATTTACTGGTTATTCCCCATTTTGAAAGACAGTTGTTTCAGACAATTTTTGGGGGCATTCGGCAGCACACATAGAAAGAGGAAAAAGCCTCCCAGGATTGTTTTTGTGCAGGAACGCGCCCTACAATGGTGCCTGTGTTGGTGCTAGGCAGCCAAAACGGCACCAGTGCAATGGGAGAGGACAAGAGTGTGCTGTATTGCATTGATACCACACATTCCTACTCTTACCCTTGGATGGAGGGCAGAGCAACAAGGTGACTTGCTGCGCAGCCGTGCGTCAAAAGCCCATGAATTGGGGCCAAGGTGTGTGCATCTGTGACGGGTGGACCCTGACACAGTGGTGCACCTGTTATTACCTGGCTGCACTGACTTGCAAATGTCACTGTCATGTTAAAGCTTAGTAAATCTATCAGGCATTTTACTTTGATATATACAGAGGTGGAGGTTCCTAATGGGCAGACAGAGCTAATTAGCTTAGTCAACCAGTTACACTGTCATAACATGTCTTACAGTCACTTTCAAAGGAATACCCATTCAGTCTCTTCACAATATACTGTTACTGTCCATTATTCCCAAATGTCTGCACAAAAAGTTGGCAATGTTACACCTAATCTGCTGTCTGAATGAGTAGCCACAACCCCTGTAGCCAGGAGTTGCCATCTTATGCCACCTTTGCATGCAGTAAAAGGGGGTTACTAGTCCATGACGTAACACATTTTAGGCACTGTGCTAAAGCACCTCTTAGTGTTGAATAGTAAACCTGGCCCTTCCTCTTTATTTATTTATTTATTTGTTTAAAAAAATACTGTTCTTTTACTCGGAGTGTCAGAGTGCTTTATAGTTAAAAGAACTATGAAGCCATGACATAAGTAAAATCACATGGAACAGATGAACGAAGTAACCACAAACATAATCAGCAACTTTTAAAATATAGGAAAATAACTGAAATTGAAACAATTCAGGTGCAATACAGTGAAAAATAATGATTAAATGTTCAGCCGAGAACTTGATGATGGTCTTTAGTTTTTTCATGAATTGGAAGTATATTATCTTGGCATCAAAAATTCACAGGGAGACAGTTGGAAATACATAGATCCGTCCTTGAAAATGATTTGGTCACAGAAGTGTAGAATTTAAATATGTTTTATTCTAGCCAATAACTTCTTTGCTGAGGTTATTGGACTCACCTGATAACTTTATAGTGGTGGAGTGGATCTATACGTGAAATTGATGTTTGAAGGCAAAACACGGAAGCTTGACCTTAACTGTTGCATGAAGGCACAACAAATAATGGGGCATATTTACAAGAAAGTGGCACATCATAGATGATGCGTCACTTTTTTGCAGCCCACCTCCCGGCTCCTAACGACATCATGGTTGCCCCATATTTACAATGCAGCGCACCATGGCGTGGTCAGCACAATAGTGTCAAAATATTTGATGTTATTGTGGCGCTTTTCTACGCTAGTGTCAAAAAAATTGACGCTAGTGCAGCAGAGTACAGGGAGGCCCACTGAACATAATGGGTGCATCATTTTAAACGCCTGCTCTGAGCAGGCGTTAAAAATAATGCAAAAAATGGCGAAGGGAAATGTAAATTTCACGGTACCATTTTGTTGGGCCTCCCAGCGCCTGCACGTCCCCCTTGCATACATTATGCCTGGCGCAGGCATAATGTGGCGCAAGGGGTTACAAAGTGGTGCAATGCAGGCATTGCGCCACTTTGTACATATGGCACGTCGGTCATACCTACCTAACGCCACATCAGCTTAAAAAGTGATGCTAATGTGGCACAAGGAGGCGCAAGGAGCTTGCAAATATGCCTGATGTTCCCTTACTACTGGAGATACTTCACCATACTTTTTAAAAACAGATACAAGTCTGGCTGCCCAGTGTTGAAAAGCTTTGAAGAAAGCGTGAGCATTTTTGGGTGCTCCAATGACTAGGGGATAGCTGAGACAAATATGGAAAGTAAATAGCCTTTCTTATTTTATGAAAGCTTGTTTGATTAAGCACAGGGTTGAGTTTGTAAGGAGAAAAGGGCTGTTCTGGCTGATTCCACTGTGGAAGTTAGAAGGCATCCTTGTTTGCGTGTCTGGACCTCATTGCAGCGGGAGCACAGAGTGTATCCAAGTTCTAATGTTCCTGGAGCATTTACCACTTTTGTGCTTTCAAACTGTTGGTCTCTGTAAGAAATTGTATTATTGGTTAAGGAGGCTGGAAGTTCCACTCAGGCAACGAGCACAGTGCTTGTCAGGGTGAACCACAAAAACTCAATAAATTAACCTGTGCTTAACCATGTGTTTACTTGGCACAAAAGCAGTCAGGCTAACGTAGAGACACGTGTATCTGCATCACAAAACAGCAGTAAATTGAAATCCCAAACTAATTTAGAAAAATAAAGTACATTTTGATAAATAAAATGACACTAAAATGAATTAGATACAATCAGTAGAACCGGAGTTATGAATTTTTTTAATTGTAAGTGAAAAATAGCCCCTTAAAAAATCAAAGTGCCAACCATGGACATCTAATCAAGTGAGACCGGGACAAAGTCAAAAGTTATGGCTTACCTCAATGAAGTGTGGTTGGGATACACGAGGTGCCTTGGTCCCAGTCTTGACATACTGTCAGACTTACAGATATTTCAAAGGTAAGTTCCTTTGAAGGTAAAGTTAAGCAGGGGAAGGCAGCCAGCGGTGTCTGAGGAGGAGGTGTTGTTGTCGGGGATCGCAGTAAAGATTCTTATGTTCTTTTTGGTAGTCGAAACTCTCTAGCAGGATGAAGTTGCAGGAGCTCCATGAGGCCTGGATACCCTTTCTGAGAGGACCTGCCGAATAGGATTTTCTGCTGCAGAGAAGAATGTAATGGGAGCTACCAGAAAGTTCAGGCCAACTGGTGATGCACCTTGGGCAGATCGGCAAGCAAGTAAGTCCTGGTCTCCTGTTTTTTTTCAAAGTCCCAAGTTTCAGGTTTTGGCTGGAGAAGCATCTTTAGCACCACTTCCAAGGGTTCAGGACTGGTTTGGCACCACTTGGGGGGTAAGGACTCACTCCAGGTGGAGGCCAGGTGCAGGACTCAAGGTCTCTAGAGCTTTTTATGTCCTTGTAGTTCACACAGGAGGCCAGCCAACTAGCCCTTTGAGTCATTCCAGCAGTCCTGTCAAGTACCATTCATCGGGGTTTAGACTAATGCATTTTAGTGCTGGTTTCCGCAAATGCATTATTCATATAATTATAGAGTCCCCGACCACCCATGAGGCGCACTCTGCGAGAGTAGCATTTAAAAAGCAACCACGCTGACAATGAATGCACTGTGCAGAGCGATAGTGACTCACTTGTCTACTCAGAAGTGGTACTCGACTCTTCTTAACATTTGCTACACATGTACATTATATTTACATGATGAGATGAACTCTGAACTGAAGAATGCATCTGAGGTTGTCTTCATCTGGTCTTATCCGGATCCGTTCTTATCCTGCCCCAGGTGCCTGCCAGGGGTATGTCATGAGCCAGATCAAGTAGTAAGGCTCTGTAGCACTGGAGTATCATGAATACATGGGCTACCCCAGGCACCCTAGGCTCACTATATAGAAGGTCATTCTCTCAGGGGCTGGTTTCCCACACTATTCACGTTCATCTTCTAGGCAGCTACCTGGGCCATTTATCCAGGCTACAGGCCTCCTGGACTACCCTCTCAGGCTGCAATGGACCTTGTGGTCAGGCACTCCCACTCAGGCAACTTTAACAAATCCAGGTTAGACTGGACCTCCACCTCTTTCCAGATGGTGTGCTCTACGTCATTGCCTAGCATACAACCTACATGCAAGGTGGGACTAACAGCTACCTTCAGAGAACTTGAGAACCCCAACCCACTCAAAGGGAACCACAGCCACGAGTAGCGATGCTCAAGCGGGCCGTAGCCACAGGGGGGGCACAGGGGCCAGGCCCCTCTTAATGTGATTGTGGCCCCCCTGTTTTTTTTTTTATTGTTCTATTGTTTCCTCGCCCCATCCACAAGTTATCTAAACTTGCAATTAAAATGTTGAAGCAGGTTTGTTTTTATCACATTCATCCACTGCAGCATTTTATATGCATTCCTAAATTACTCCGGATTCTTTAAGCTGGTTTGACTGCGCATGTCTAGTTTGCGTGCTGGCGCTTAGAAAGTGAAAGCTGGTGCACATCACGCTTTGAGTGGGCCTCGGTAAATGAGGAGAGGGAAGCTGGCATAGGCTACAGAGACCTGTGCTACCTCTGAATTGTGTTTGATCTACAAGCACTGGTGGGCTCACCGTGAACTATGATAATCACAGGGATCTCTCCAAATGCAGAAGCACTTTTCGCTAACCGATGTGGGCAACGTGTGACATACTGAGTTACATTTATCATTGAAAGTTGAAGCAGAGCTCTCGGTGGAATGGGATGAGGGGTCGCCAAACATGGGCATGTTTTCTCTTATCAGTCAGCCTGTAGTTCACTACAGTTGTACACCTGATTAAGTAAGGGTTATTGACGAATTATAAGAATTCACATCTGATTTAAACGTACAAAATGATTTGCTCCACATGGTGACCGAGCCAGTGTGCTGGGAATAAACACCTCACCTTAGTTTGCAAACCGCTACATTACCAGCATTTCCACATTTATTAAACCTCCTGTGGAGTGTTAGCAATGAAATAAGTTACAAACACTGTGTCATTTCTCATACCTTTGCATTTTACCTGTTGCATGTCAGAAATGTTGTTTTGGGACAAATCATGGTTCTTTTAAACAAAAGTCACCTTTAATTGCTTGGATTATCTTTGTCATTTGTGTAAAACCACCAAGTCATGAGTTATTGGCATACTAAGTAAACATTCCATCCCACTTCAGTTGGGTAAACTCACTTACTGTGAAACATGTTATGTACAGCACTTAGGGGTGTCAAAATTGCAACACACAGCGCTGTGCAAAAGCATCCTCATTGAAACGTGAAGGGTGATGTGCACGCTATCCACCCTTGTGTGGGCGACATATTAGTTGTGTACATTGCGGTACATGGTCATGCAAGGGAAAATCTTTCCTTGTGTGGCAGGCATGCATGTGCATGTGTAATAAAAACGACAAACATAGTTGGGCACCCAGCATGCATTTGCTAAAAATGAAAGCTTGTCTTTCAGGACAAAATTATTTAGTTTTGTTTTTATTTTGTATCAAGAAAGTGATCAGCTTTTGTTTTGGAGCATTACGTTTATTATTTTAAAGTTATGAAACTGTATTAGATAGCAAAGTATCTGTATTTTCAGGAATTGAAAAGCTGATGTTTATACACGGGACAGCATTGCAAAATGGCAGGAATGAAAAATGTAAGAAGGAAAGAATGATGCGAAGTGAGATCCTGCCTGCACACTGTATGACATTGTAAATCTTAGAGAATTTGTGCTGAACGTTCCACCACTTCACTATTTTCTCAAAATAGTTTGTCCTGTGTGAACCCTGAACATCACTTGGGCGTGTCAGCCTTCTTTGTCACAGTGGAATATTTTAAGAGTCCACCTTCAGAATCTGTGGTGTTTTTGTCACTTATTTGAGGACAGTGTTCCCTAAAACAGTCATCCGTATTTGGCTGATTGTTTTCTAAATTTTTAGGATGGGAGAACATCCTCTTGCACTCATGAGAAAGCCAGGCTTGCTCGCTCGCTCAGCCATTCCTATCCAGGTTTGACATGTACCTCTTACCACTTTAAAAACTCACCAGCTACTACTGATCATAGGTGCCTTCTGAATACACTGGACAGCATTGGATTCGCCCACTGAGTACACTCACTCTATGCAGTGTAAGTCTAGTATAGGATTTATCATGGGGGGTGATTTTTGCTCCCAGTCTGAGCCTGCCTCCAGCCTCTGGATGCTGCATAGTGGTGGGGTCATGGTGTGACAGTACGCGTGTCAAGTCAGCTTGGGGTGTGGGGAGGCAGGAAGCTCCCTTAAGACAGGAAAGCAAACTGACTAGGGTGAGAAGTGGAGACTGAGTGCAAACATGCACCTGCTGTCCTCTGCAGAGAGTTATTATCTATCACCACTAGAGAGGCTGCCCATGCTCCCCGCCTCCTCCGTGGTGAGATGGAGTTGTGCACACAATTCACTGCCGCTGCCGGCTGCACATGTCACATGCTTGAGCATCACCAACTTCTCTTCTGCCCCCTATAGCCATTGGCAATTTGTTGCACAGTGTAGGCCAGTGATGCTGCAGCTAATGCAGTAAGCTCTCCCTTGCACAGCTGTCTCCTGACTCAATCCTGAAGCTTGCTTGTAGCAGTAACATCCACCGGCAGAATCCAGAGGAAAGAAGGCAAGGTACAAAAAGGAGCAACATATGGCAGAGAACGATAGGAAGCAGTGACAAAGGGAAAAACCAGGGATGAGAAAGGACCTACAAGAGTGAGACAGAGAAATGAAGGGGGTTGTGGTAGAAGAATGAAGCATTAGGTGGATCTACACTGGGCGGCAGTGGGATGTAGCAACTCTGGCATTCGACAGTACTGGCTATGAGTTCCTATGAAGCTTTTTGTGCCACTGCACTTATTTTGTAATTAGACACTGCTGCTAAGGGAAGACTAAATGATCTTAAAACCTCTCACAAAGTTTGTCCAGTTTCATGCATGAAGACCCTGCTTTTAAATGCGCAGTTTTAGGATTCTACAAAACAGATCACTGATCATGACAAATGAGAACCACCTATCACTCCACCGCCTCCCAGGCTCAGGCCATTTTCTTATGGACTGTCACTAACGCATGTATTTTGTGATTTTTTTCTGCATTGCAAAAAGGCAAAGAGGACACTGCTTGGCAATGGGTAAAATGCCCAATGGAACGCACAATGCACTCACTGTTTCCATTGAGTGCACATATTTCCTGGTTTGTGCATACATGATGTTATGCTAGTGACTTGTACAGCACACAGTCTGGTATCATGGTCTCCCAGGGCTTTCATTCCTTCATCTTGCTTCGCACACCTTCCTGCTCTGCGTTACTGATGGCCATATATTTGGAGAAAATTTACGTTTTTGATCCATTTATTAACATTTTTTAATAACAGGCAACCTGGACACCCCGACCAACCTCTGAGAATATGGGCTTACTATTACCAACGAAGCTGTGTAAATAAATGGGGTCTTGTGCCTTCAGTGTCAAAGAATGTCACCTGCAAAAGGTGTCTCTGCTTTCTTTAGTCTGCAAAGCAGAAATGGATCTCAAACCACCTGCTGCTGCCTGTCCTTGTCCAGGTGCTCCATGTGCACTTTGTTTTTTACACCTAATTAGTAATAGGCCAATCAAAACAGGGTGAGTGAAGTATGAGAGAAAAATGGGACAAACAACTTGGGAATCTCTTGGATATGGTGAACATAAGGGAAAGAAGGAGTGACGACTGTGACTGAGAGAATGAAAGGGAGAACCAAATGAAGGGGTGATGGATTTAGAGAAATAGGTATAAAGTGACATCGATTTAATATTCAGTGGGACAGAGTCTATGCCAGTATTTTTCCAATCAATCATTTTATATTTCAGCAGACAACACCTTAGGTTAACAATCTTATGTCTGTGTTGACCTTTCCTGAGCCACTTCAAATCTTTCAAGATCTTTCATGAGTTTGAACCTGTAGCTAGGCCACCTTAGCCTTTTATCCTTCACAGGTTTATAAACTGACTACAATACATTTTAAAGTGTAAAATTGTTGTACCTGCTGCTATACAAAAGGCATGTTCTTATTAGAAGTTAGTATTTTGATATTGAGGGCTGGAATCCCCTCGCTTGCTAGGTCATTGGGGATTATTAATTCCTGAAGGGGCTTTGAGGTTTGGTGGTTCAGCACCCTATTAAATCTGCAGGAACATGGGCAGAGACTCATCTCGCAGTGGGTCCACTCATAGCACGTATACCTTTTCCAGGTAGATAAAAAGAGCACTACTAAAATGAGTAACAATACGTATCTGCCATCAGTCCTAATAAACGATTTAGTAACAATCAAGCACCTTATATGAATGACATATTATTCTATTAAATATTCCCATCTGCCGAATATTAGTTTTCCAGAATGCTTTGCTATGAAATCTGACACTTAAAATACAGTCACAAATTATCCTTCACTTTCCTGCACTTCTCTTTCTTCGCTCCAAAGTTGTGAAGTTTGCAGAACAGCCTTGGCTAAGCAGGTTCACACCCTCAGTGCACTACTGATGGAGTAGCGGTCCAGTTTCAGAATATCACACACTCACTGTTTGTGTTATTGTGAGCTCTGATGGAGGGGTGACCTGTCAAAGACAAGAGGTCTGAAAAATATTTCACGTAGGTCTCTACAGCCCTCCCAAGCCAATGACAGGCCTTGTGTCACGCTTACAGTGTGAATGACAGTGCATGGCATATAATTGCACCCATTATGCGACTCATGCCACATGGACTGTATTACAATCACTGAGCTATCAGTCATACTGTGTCCATGAAAGAAGGCCTGTGAAGCAAAAGGAAGGCAGTGGAGCACCGTGATTTGGAAAGCAAATAGAGTGAGACTTGGTGACAAAGTGAGTATATAAAAAGCCTAGAATGCTGCTGTGTGTTTTCTTCTTTGTGTCTCCTGTGTTCACAATAGCATATGATTGGTGCACAACTTCCCAAGTCAAGTCCTAGTGGACCCCAAGTGTATCAGTGTTACGCCACAGCACAATACTGAATATTTAGTAATAAGGGAGGTGCACTCAATTTCTCCAAGTGTATAAAAGAAATTACAGTCCATATCAGGTTTCTCTTGCTTCACAATATCAGGTGTCCACTTCAGCAAGAACAAATAAGCGTTTCATATCAAAATATTTTACAGTCTTTGACCATATAGGAGCCTAACATACTGGTGGTAATTCATGCCCTACTGAGGGCATCTACGGCATGATCTCACCTACTTGTAGGGTCATAGCTAACCCTCAAATTGTGATAGTAAATTTTGAAATACTAAAGGCACACATGGCAGGATAGTGCCTACCTCTTAGATAAAACTTGATCTGAGGTAGGCACTCATTGCATGAGATTATGATACATGGCATGGGAAGTAAAATCTATCCATGTGTCCTAGTAGTACGAGCGTACATGTGTGCCATAGCAATACCTGTGTGCACTTGATGAAGTCACACACTAATGTCTGCACACATTTTAGCCACTTTGCATGAAAAGTGTGCTGTAAAGGGAACTTTGTAAAATATTCTCAGGTGGAGATAGTCCTGCCCAGTGTACACCTGGAGAACACTGGGCCTGCCTAACCCTCTCCCTCCACTCTGTGCCATCTGGGGCAATAGATCAGCAGTGTGGGAAAGTACATTTTAATCGGGGTGGATGGTAGTCCACCACAAGTAATAAAGTCGCTAACTTGTTAGGTCCAGTCAAAAGTTTCTGTAATTTAAACCTGAGCTCAGCCCCTGGTAGCTATTGCACAGAGCAGAGAGGCTTAAATTAGAGAAAATGGGTAAATCATTTAGAAGTACCACAACAATTCTAATGTCTAAAACACTACATAGTAAAAATCCCACTCCAATTTAATGACTATAAACAAAAAAATAACAAGTGAAATGACATAAAAACTACAAAAATCCATTTAGGGTAACCAACGATAAGAATTTTAAAATATTTAAGGGAAAATACAGCCAAAAAGCACAAAGTGCCAATGGTAGTCAACGGTCATGGTAGACCTGGACCTAGGTGCGATGCGAGGCCAGGATTGAAACCACAATGGAGCGTAGGCCAGATACAAGAAGTAGATTGACCACACTAGGGCCTAGAAGTATAGATGATCAAAAGCATTTCTAAGTCCCAATCTGAAAAGTGGTTTTGTTGTTTCTCTGAGGAAAACCTGACACTCAGTCTGACACTGTGGAACTGCCAGTAAATAATGCGGTTGAGCCCCTTGAACTCTGGAACAAAATTTTTAGAATGTTCCCAATCTTCTTTTGGTACCCAAATAACCACAGGAGTACTCTTCCAAGGCTTACGGGGCCTCAGGGGTGCACTTAGTGACTCTCACTGACTCAGGTAGAGGGCAGCCGCACAGTCTAGTCTAAGTCCAGTTGCCACTGGCCAGCTGGAATTCTTCACAGGAATGTCCTCTTCAACTTTATGCTCCTAAACTCACCCAGGGAATCAGTCTCATGATCCTTGGAGATCTTTATGTCCTCGTATTTCAAGTGGAAGGCATCCCCACATCCCCAGGTCCTTCTCATAAATCACACATGCCAAGTGAAGCAGGTTTGGTCCTTTTGGAATCCTTTCAAAACTCCAGCAGCGTTCTGAGGAATGCTAGGGAAGGTCCAACTTTGTAGGGGTAACCAGCCTGTGTATGGGGAACACCCCAAGACCCTTGTAGTTCCTCTCTGACCAATGCAGTAAAGCTTCCCAGGCCTTGGCCTACTTACAATTGCAGTAGCTCTTGTTTGCTTTACTGCAAACATGCTCAATGCAATGTGTCACATCAAATCCAAACTAGCATCTTAGGCCACACAAAGTGTGGGCTCTGAGACGGGGGGTGCGATTGGAGAGTGTACTATAGTAATCATAGTGTCCTCCCACATCTCACACTAAAATCTAGTTTGAAGCAGGCACTGTACCCATGAGAAACCCAGAGACAGACCTCAGGTAGGGCAAAACCTGGGGTCTTCATCAACCAATCATGGGGTATGTAGTAATTGTCTTGCCATACTTTTCTCTCCCTTTTCAGTGGGCCCCAAGTATTACATGTGAATCAACAAACCTGTCAAGCAGTATTTGACACTGTGGTGTCAACATTATAGCTACAGTCCCCAAAGGGCATATTCTGTTGAGCTCAGAGGAAACATCTGTGCCCGTTCAGGTCAGCTTATTGTTTACTCCTGGGAGGCATTTCACACCTCTTTCACACCTATTCCCTGGCTTGAACACAGGCTGAGTTGACAGAGGCTTATGCTAATTAGGTAAAATGTTTCTTTCTGAAAGTTACTTTTTCTTAATATTTAGTAAGAAAAATGATTTCACCGTTGAACTGGACTCCTAATATCTATTACAAATAGTTGTTTAAATATTTTTCTAGCTTTTCCAATTCAGAGATACCAGAGTACTTTGATCAGTACTCTGGTTTTCTACATAAGACAGGTAGACCTGCTACAGTGAAAATAGTTTTAGGTCCTTGTCACTGTAAGCACATGGTAACGTTAATTTTATGCATGTACCATGCATCCCACCTTGGTGATTACAAGACCTGCAGAGGGGTGATTTACCAACATTTAAAAGAAAGATTTTTTGAACTATCAAAAAGGGTTATTTTAACCATTCACACTGCAGGTTTTACACTGCAGGCGTCAAGCTACTGCGGAAGGTCGAAATCCATGTTTTCCTTTGTCACACTAGTGGATGGCACAATCTCCTTGCTAGCGGGTAGTTGTCACTAATGTGTATCACTTCCAAACATTTTATTTATTAAACTGAGATCTTGATATTAAACCATAACCAGTGTGCACTGATGTTTTTCGACAACATTGCTCATGGTGCTCCTTTTGACTAATTTTTTACTCTTTGATTCCTTGAAGTTCTTACTAACTGAAACCCCAGACCTATGACCTATGAAGTTATCTTTTAATGTTGAGTTTTCACCAGTGTTACTGACCTTCTGCACTTCAAAATGTCCCATTAGCTTAGATATTCTCCAAAACTACCTGGAGGAGGCTTTGATCCCATTGTAACTAATGTGACTACTCTAATGTGCTTTGTAATATTCTATATGCCACTACTTATGACATAAGTCCATTGCAATTGAACTTCCAAGTCCCATGCAAAGTTGTCTTTACATTTTGGTTAATTTTACTTCAGTATGTTAGCCCAATGTGCTCTATGTGCAAACTGGAAATTCCTGTTACAACAGATTCCATGAGGGAATCTAGTACCCCTCATATAAAGAGGCCATTAAAGTAAGTTCAGTCTTGACTAAAATGCTTTAAAATGTCCCATTTGTATCCCATTTTTAGGAGAACAGCATAAAAAAAAAGTAATTTGAGCTTTGAAATACTACCATTTGCTCTGCATTTTTAGTAAGCTTCCACATCCAGTTTGCCCCTCCTCCACGGATTACCTGCTCTGAGGCCATCAGATGACACCTGGCAGTAGTCATTCTGACTCCTGTGTAGCTCAGACTCTCTGCCCACTGACGGTGACCCATTGCCTGTTCTTGGATGTATTACAAGGAATGTGGCTTTGGGCACAATCTCCTTGTCACGTAGGGACACTAGGGTAACCTCTGCTCTACCTCCATGGTAACTGGGACAACCTCCTCCCTAAGCCCAACACTAGCCAACTCTGGTGTCTACTCACCAGTGGGGACTGCGTCCCCTTGGGCCATTTGGCTTCTCCCTTCATGTACGCATACCTATAGCACTCATAAAACTTGAGGATGAACTTCCCTGACTTCTTGCCAATAAACCAACTTTTCCTGTGGTTAGGTTGGGAATGGGTAATCTTCCCCTGGGAACTGTTTTGGGGCCTTTGGAGAATTCCTTATTTTTACTTTTGTCTCCCCCTCTTTCTTCTCTTGAGGACAATGTCCACCCTTTTGGGTATCCCCCAGATACCTTGTTGTGGACCCTGGTGCTGAGCAAGCGGTCTGACTCCTTAGCAAGCTCTTTTGGGTCAGTCAGCTTACTATCCAATAGATGTTGGCGCAGCTCTGCAAAAAAAATTGTACAGCCCCTTTTAATCATTAGTGTTACTGCCCTTCACCCAACCATCCAGTGCCTTGAAAAGTAGTCCACAAACTTAACCATGGTCTGTTGAGGCAACCTCTGCCTGTCCCTAAACATCTGCCTATACTTTTCAGGTGGGAGAACATACTTTCTGACAAAGGTGTTCTTCATGAGTGGCAACTTCATCCTGTCTCCCTTTCCCTGGACTAACAATACATCCCTCCCTTCACTTGGAATGTAGCTCCAGAGACTGACTCCCCAATCCTTTTTTCAGAGACCCTGTGCATCTCCAAGGCAACCCCATAGGCCTCAATCCACTTGTCAATATCACTCCCCACAGCAAAGCTAAGCACTAGGTCCTTGGGAATATGGACCCTTTTATCTCCATTGGGTACTGGGCTCAATGGGCATTATCTGATCTGCACGGACCAAGAAGCAACCTTCAGAAGGAGTGAGGGCTCACTCTACCATGGACAAGGCTGCTTCACAGCATTGGCATGTAGAGTACTCGTTCTCGATATCTGTGAGACTGTGTCATGGGCATCAGTGCATACGTTCCCGAGAAACTACTGCTTTCACAGCCAGGTCTGATGGGATTGGAATTTTGGCCATTCTGTCCTGCAGGATTTTTTGATCTGAGACATTTCACTGACCCACCAACTTGAGAGGTACTGCTTGGGTATCTATTCTAAAGGTGAGGAATCTGCGATTAGAAGTATCCATCAGAAAAGCAAGTTACTTATCTTCATTAACACTATTTATGGTGAATCCAACAGCAGATCCTTACCACCCTCTCTCGTCCCCGTTCTTTGGAATGGTCTCTTTATCTGTCTAAAAGATCCCAAACTAAAGATCTGCAAACTGGTACCTCCGATATTTGTTGAGCTCCACATCTGAAGGCATGGACAGAGGCAAAAGTCAAGAAAGAAACTCACATCAAGTCGCATTGGTGTCACTTCTACGCTACTACATCATCACTTCCGGAGCAGAACAAAGTCAACGTGGAGCTACACAGCATCACATCTTGGACCACAGGAGCAATGCTGTTTAAATCTTCCAAATGCAGTCTGGCACCTGGAGATATTCTAAAGGTCAGGAAATGTGGTTAGATAGGATTTCCATGAGAAAGTCTCTTAATAAAGGTAAGTGAGTTGTTCATTGACACGCCCTCGCAGTGCCACTACACTGTGAGAAAGTGTTACTTCAATATATGTGCGTGATTCCTTAGGGAATGTAATGCATTTATAAATAATGATACAGAACATATCCTAAAGAGGGCCTCCTGTGCCCCAGATTTTGTGAGTGCTTGTTATAGTGTTTCTGATGTTGTCTACTTTCTATGCATATTTACATAGATGTCTTTGGTTGATATTCGTCAGTGTACTTAGAGATATCTCATGCTGCCTAAACACTATCTTAGATTTTGAGGGGCTACTCATTTTCAGTTTGAGAAACATATAAAATTGAAATGTATATCTTACAGAAAAGTGCAAGCATTTTTTTAAATTAACTTTTTAATGCACAAGAGATATCTGCTGCATTACCTTTGCAATGCAAAGGCTATTGAATATCTCATCGTCTGAAAAAAGGTAGAAAACCTTTCTGATGCTTGAACCAGAAGGATTATCTTTTTGTTGTGAGGAAAGAGCTTTCCTCGCATCCCCAAGCTAATTAATTTTTTCAGTGGCGATATACCTAGTCACCCATGTGGGGTACCGTTGATGAGGAGGGCACATGACATGCTGACGTTACCCTTAATTGAAAGTGAAGGCTGCTGGCTCCAAAAGGCACAGGCTGCTTGCACTTTAACCTGTACTTAGGGACATATCTCAAAACCCCCAAGCACCATTCAACTCAGGAGAGGTATCTTTGAAAAGCTGACAATGTTCCCTTTCCAACAGAACCTCCAACAGGATTCACTGCAGGAGGTAGAATCCAAAGTTGGTAGCTACCCGCAAGAGATCAAGGAAGGCATGGAGAAGCCATCCAAGAATGAGCAAGTGATCCCCCCTAAAAAGAAATCAACTTTTCGCCATAATTGTGGAGGGGAATTGGAGGGTTTAACTCCAGTGGGCTCCTATGGGAGTGGAGGGGGACATAAAGCCATTTGTGCCAGGGAATAGTCTATTTTTTTTAAAGTGGTGGGGGGCAGCCTGTCCTAAAATCAGGCTGTGCACTGACCCCATAATGGCCCCAAAAGTCTTTCTGTCCCCTTGAAGGGGCATATTGAAGAGTTTACCCCTAATCTGCACTCCCTGGAGGGGCAAAAAGCCCACCAGACCTCGGTGTTTATATTGTTTTTTAAAATAACTATTTGCCCTATCACGAGGCCTTCCCTCATCCCTAAAGGCCTTAACTGTTTTTTCTGCCACCTTGGTCATCTTGGGCAGTTTATGCCTTATCCGTGCTCCTCATCAGGGGGAGGAAGCCCTACTAGCCACCAGAGAATCTATTGTTTTTTAACAAAATGAAGTAAAAAATGTGGTAGATTGGCCTGCTCTGTTATTGGGTTGTGCTCCATCCCGCAGCAGTCTCAACTGTCTTGGGGCAGATTGGAGTGGAGGACCCCTCTCTGCCAGCCCATATGTCAAAACTACAGCAGACGAAATCACAGTTTCTTCTCACTTGCCATGGTGAATTGTTTCATACTTCTTCAGATCTTGGTCACCTGGAAGTCAGGGATCCGTACCAACCCTGGATAGTTGAAGTTCTGTGGCTTGTGTGGACCCCAGCAAGTCTTATTACAGAGAAGGTCCTGCTAGCATTAAAGTATGGGTAACAAAAGCCAATTTTCCCACATTTATGTAACAAAAAAAGTGTAAGCTTCTAGCCAATGGCCAAAGTCTTACCTCCTTACATTCCCACTCTTTCTCGATTTTCATCCCCTGTGTGAGTGGATTTAATGCACGGCATGAGAAGATCTCGTAGACACCACATTGATGGTACATAGTCTAAGATTTGACCAGTTCCTGACATGGGCGATATGCCTGGTCACCCATGTGGGGTACAGTTTTTTTAATTGGGAAAAAATGGGAATGCTGGCTATTAGGATTTTTATTAATTCACACAGATTCCGGAACTCTTCCGCACAGAAATGTGAGAAAGAAATATGTGATCTTACCCTAAGTTTGATGTTTTCAGAGTTTTATGGGAAAGAAACATAAGTTAATCCACACAAGTCATAACGTGATAGACTTCTCTGGGTGTTTAGTTTTCAGACATGTGGGAGATTGGTAGGGTTTCCTCTGTTGTAGCTAAATTCAGGCCCAAATATTTCAACTACTCCCATCGCCAGAACGGGTCAATTTTTATGGGGAAATCTTGATGTCTTACAATTTGAGACCTTTGTCTGTGGGGATTGGCCCAGTGTCAGGTTGGCTACCATTTTTATCTGGAGAAGTGTGGTGATACGGAATCGTAGAACATTTGCTTTTGTCAACTGATTTTTTGAACATTTTTGTGAGACAGTGTCTAAGAAAGAACACAGTTTGTAAAATGTTCCATGAATGACATGATAGAATGGACAATACCAAGTTCAGCATAGTGCAAATAACCCCTATTCTCAAACTCAGTATCTTGGGCACACTTAAAGATAAAGAGGTATCCATCATTCACAGTTTTCACGCAGCAGGTTTTCCCGTAGGACTTGCTGCATAGTTGGTACAGAATGGAAAATTATTGTAAGCTGCAGCACAGTTGTTGCCTCTGGGTATTGTGTATTTTTGTAAGTTGCATGTTATGTCACATACTCATTGAAGTGTAATTGATTTTCTGTTTTGACTTTTCCTAGATGACACCTGTATGACACCACACTGATGTGGATTCATGTAATCCTTTCACTTAAACCAGGGGTGTACAACGTAGGCCAAAGAGGGCTGGCCAATGCCAGAGTTTTATGAGAACTGTCATATAAACAAGTTCAATCTAGATTCAGTGCTGGTAAATGCATGATTTGTGGGTGTTCCTAAAGCCTGGCAATAATCTGGCTCTCCTTGACCAACTTGGACCCCATATATTGAACATATCACTCCAGCCTCTTACAAAACGTGTTTCCACTATTTCCACACTGCTTTGTAAAATGCAATTCAAGTAAAAAGAAAAAAACCTTTTTGTCTTTGCATGGGCAGTATGTTCACATCAAACACCTAAATAGCACATTAAAACGAGTAAGGTTTAAAATGGTACATTTCAAAGACACATTTGAAATAACTCAATGTGTCACTGAGCCCCTCAATGTTATATATTATGTTGCAGTAGTGACATGACACTGTAAGAAGGAGTTACTTGCCGGTACATTAGTGACACGTAGGACCCTATTGACAGAGGTGGATTTACACATGTAGCTTTACTCTTGTGTAAACTTAGTACTGCAATTAGTAGTAACTTAACTCTGTTTTGCTATTCACCAATTCCAAATATAAAGTTATTGCTACTACCAGTTAGAGTCTTACATATCCATAAAATAGGCGGCGGAGCCTGCTTGAACTGGATTACTAAGTCTAAAGTTATTACTGGTACCTTTTCGTACACCATAGGTGGGACAGGATCTCCCTTTGAGGAGTTCTGGGAAATAATGTTTAATAATTTGAACAAATAATAAAAGTATTATAGCGTAAAATAAAAATGTAAATTAACTTAAAATAACCATTATTTACAGCTAACAAAATAAAACATTAAAACATATTCATACATTAAATGCAATGTTTTTATAACTAAGTAAATAAATAAAAAAAATATATATATATATTCAAACAGCGTTCGTTACGATCCTGCACTCAAGAGGGGTGGAGTGCGAAACCAGACGAGCATTCTGGTCGAAAGTATCCACAGTCCAAACAGTTAATCACGGCACTCCCTCAGACAGCAATTTCATAGGACATGAAGGTGATTAAATCCTGTTCAAATTTCTGCCTGAGTGAGTGCTGATATTAACTTTGTTTGATCTGTGGATATATATATATATATATATATATATATATATACAAAACCACTCTTGTACAAAAGAGCCACGTGAGCTCAGAATGAAAGAATTTTGGTTTAAAGCAATGCTCCAGCCCCTGCTACATGTTTCGGCCTGACAGCTTTGATTATATATATATAAAATATATATATATACCACAGTAGGTAGCAGTGGCGGCTCCTCCGTTTGGGCGGAGGAGTGTCTCCCCATAGTCACCACATAGTTTATTATTGTTTTCTTTGAAAGGGGTGGGACCACGGGGTGACGTGCACTGAGGGGGAGTGCTCAGCACTCCCCTTCACAGCGCATGTGTTTGGCCGGCCAATATACATCTATACATGTATGTGTATATATATATATATATATATATATATATATATATATATATATATATATATATATATATATATATATAACTTTAAATTAATTATTTCCTATTGGGTGTTCTTTTAAGTCCACACCTCTATTGTTTACTATGACTATTGTATTCCAACAAGGCTGGACGTACATTTACTGTTTTGTGACATTTTTGCCTGTAGTAAATTTACTGCACATAAAAGATAGGTGAGGCGGAGATCTTCGCATGTAGCTTTGTGAATAGCATTTTGTAGTACATGATTAACTATTGTAGTCCTGCTAAAAATAGCACAAAGTGCAGTTTGTGAATGGATCCCACGGGGGGCCAATGGGAATGAAAGATACACAGCAAACATTTTAGTGCCACAATAAAGATATCTGTACTTCACTGATGATTATGGCTACTATTAGCAGTCAAAAAAGAAAACAAGAAAAAAGGTGATGGGTAGAATTCTTGAAATAATGTCCTGTGGGATCACGACCAAGTATGAATTACATATGGTGGATCTCTGTTGGTACTAGTACAGTGAGAAAAATAATACCCACAGAGATAAGTATATAAGATTAATTCAGTCATTTCACCCATCACTTTTGCTGCCTGTAAGTACAAACCCATATGTGCCTGGATAAAGCCACTGATACTGCATTCCAGAAGATGCACTGCTGTGTACATCTGCACCAGGAAGCCTATCCCCACATTATGGTTGTGGTGTATATAATCACTCCTTGAGCCTTGTCAAACCTAGTGGCAGGAGACCATGTGATGAGTTCAGTCATTTGCTACACGTAACATATGAAAATCCAAAATAAAACAAAAAATATGTTACTTTCGAGTAAAAAGTGTGTGCTTTCCTGTTTCAGAGGAGCACATGTTGAGTGCCGAATGTGTATTAAAGGAGGCAGTGAAGGAATTATAGAAACCTGCAATTTGCTGTCTTAGAAAAATTGCCATATTTTTCCCACTTGGATGTTATCCAATGTGAGAACTTAAAATGCTCAACAACAGTATCGTGCGTGGGTGCTCCGTGTTCTGTAATGTTGTTCGTTTGTAAGGCATGGCTACATGTCTACCACGTTTGCTGTACATGTTGTGTATATGACAAGGCTGCTTGCACTGATGCTGTCCATGCTGTACGCTTTATGTGTGCAAGGATGTTTAATTTGATCACATGCAGTTCCCTTTCTGTGTGTGGTGGAATGGAATCCTGCACTGCTGTGGCATGTTGCTTGTTTGATAAAAGCTTGTATATCCCACGCCCATATTGTACCAAAGAAGTGAACCTTGGAAAAATGTTTCATTATATAAAACTCAAAAAATGACTTTCTTAATGCTTGTTTCATTTCATAATAATCGACAAAGCCTGTAAATGTTTTCTTTGTGCTTCTCTGCTCTTGTCCTTGGGGAACAAAAGACACATTTTCAGCCCACCTTTATTGGAGAGGCAGTGGAACAATGTTTCCCACTCTCTACCCAGAAGGACTCTCAACTAATGTTTTCTTCTAATTCAACAATGTCTCCTTCCACATACTCACAATGTCGCATCAACCAATTGTTGTGTACTCCCCTCAGAGAAGAGGCACTTGAAAAAAGAGGGGTGCAATGAAGTTTTCCTCAGAAGACAGCCACTTCAAGACTCCTTCTCCTATTCTCAGGGACGCTCAACCAATGTTTCTAGCTCTTCCTCAGAATGAAAGGAAGCCAAGTATCTCTGGAGATGAGAACCCGCATTCTATAAACGCACTGTAAGACACAATTACCACATTTTCACACACGCACTATTTACCAGCGCTTCGACAGAGATTTCGCACCAAAACATACCCTGCCTTTGCTCCTGTTGAGAACGTCCTGTGGAAGAGCAAGGCTGCCTGCCAAATCTGGATCATTCGGCTCCAGGTGTTCAAAAGTTGAAACTTTCGGGCATGTTTACAAAGAGCTGGGACACTGTGGCGCTGCGCCAAAATCGGCAGCACCGCGCCAGTTCTGAAATGCAGGGATGCGCATATTTACAAAAATACGGCCCATCTCCGTGTTTCTTCTTGTGCTGGCGCTAAATTAGCTGCCTAGTGCCAACGCAGCCACCCTTGTGCCATGGTGCAAGGATGGTTGCATTGCGGGGAGATTGTTTTTGTGGAGGAAAGAAGGAACACCTTCAATGGTGATTTGCTCTTTCAGAATGCAGCACACAAAGAAAGAACAAAAAACGAGGAGAAATGAACTCATTTCTCCTTGTTGCGCCATGCTAACACCATCCCTGGGGTAGTGTTAGATTTTGGTGCTGCCACAGATTTACGATTTCTTGTAAATCTGGGGCACCGTCAAAATGCAATAGGTGTTGCTGTGAAACACCCACAGCAACAGCCATTGCACACCCCTTCCACGCAAAGTGCTGCGTGGAGGGGGTGTGCTTTACAAGGTGGCGTTAAGCTATAAAAAGTGGCTTCACACCGATGGGTAAATATGGCGCAGTGCACAGCGCCACTGGAGCATCACAAAAAGTGACGCTCCAGTGGCGCTAGGGGTTTTGTAATTATGCCCCTTTGTGTAGAGTACACTATGCATTGCTTTCCATCATTTCCAATGTGCAATAGCTGCAGTTTTGCAATGCTAGGTGCACATTGCTTTGTTGTGCCTGGACCTCTTGCCTCTACTTTGTGAACAGTTTTATGCCTGGCACAGTTGCAAGAACACAAGCGTGCCTGTTTTATATTGTCAGGTGCTTGCTCCCTTGTTGTGCCTGTCTTTGTGCTTTGTTTTTTTTTCCATCCGCAGCTCTGGTGCAGTATTCCTTCAGGCTTATGCCTACCTATCCAATCCCAGACCCCGTTGACATTTGAGCAGCATTTCCGCTCTGACCCACGCCTCTAGCCCTGATCTCTCTCCCTCAGCTGGGGACTCCATCTTGAACCTTCTCGTGCCTCACCATGTTTCACCCTCCCTCCCAGGGAATCCCACCCACAACTTCATGTAAAGAACAGAGCGGTTAAGGGTGACTTCATGTGGCGACTTCCTTGTTTGGACCTACTAAGGTCACTCATTTCCTTCCCTCACCTAGATTGCCTGGTAGCTTAACAATACCTCCAGTGGGTTGTGCTTATTGATGGTTCTTGATGGACTCAGTATAATAATCCCTGGTGCCTCCAGGGGGTTTGGCCTTTCTTCACTCCTGTGTGGACTCCAGTAGTAGTCCTCTGGTGGACTAAACTTTTCTGCAGTGGGGTTGGCCTGCTGTTGCTCCATGTAAAACTCGCTGGTGGTTTAACAGCATCTCCAATGAGCTGCACATATTGATGCTGTTCAAAGGACTCCATGTAGAGTCCCCGTTGCCTCCAATGGGAGGGGGCTATGTCTCTCATGGATAGACTTCATTTAATACATGGGGTGTGTTAAACAGTGCGTCCAGTACAGGGGCATGGGAGCTGTGCCACATCTGTTGGACTCCCTGGCAGTTTAACATTGTCTGGTTATATGCACCCCTCGCCCTTTGGTTTGTTCCCCAGCGTGAGGGCCTCTCTGCATTGCTCCTATGTGACAATTACAGCCTTGCACGCACAGTTTGGCGGTTGGGCAGAATCCGGTCAGAAGCGAGATGGATGGAGCATTGGGTTAGGAATGGAATATAGACTTACTACTTCCCTTTGCCTGGAGTCCTCCTCTTTCCCTCACAACATAAATTGGCAACAAAGATCTCCTTACCCACACCTATGCCATGTCAAGGATCTAATGGAACAGCAGTGAATTGCAGTCCTGCGACATATTTGCATTTCTAACAGACTTATCGACATCTATGAGGTTACTGAATTGTTCATTTGGGCAGCACATTTTAAAGGTGAACATTTCAGTGTTGGTCAAGTTTACTTACTTGCTTTTACCAGCGCTGAACTGATTTAGAGTTTGGCAGTAGGGTTACTCCATCACAAAAGTAACAGATCTTCCGTCTGCTAAATTATTTATAAGTGCATTCATTTCAATGGCACTTGTAATATGGCAGACAGGATATCTGTCACTTTGTGAAGCAATAACCCAACCCCTGAACTCTAAATCAGGCCCTGAATCACTTCACTGCTCCTCTCTCCCACCGGTGTTGACGAAACCCAGAGACTAACCTTCCATTCTGAATTGAAACACTACATGCTGAATGAGTTTGGAAGTTTTGGCCGCAGCTTTACAGTATTATCACCAAGGTTGAACCACAGGTACCCCGCTTTAACTTTATTTGGGGTCATAAATCATCCTTCATATCCTCCTGTCGTAGAATGATAATTGTCAAATATAACTGGCATCATAAGTCACACTGTTAGACCTGGCATCCTTAGGATGGTCTTAGCCCAGACATTTTGCCTTTACCTCCTGTTTTGTTGCTGTATCTTTTTGTTGGCCTTAGGACTCTGCACACTTTACCACTGCTAACCAGTGCTAAAGTACATGTGCTTCTCCCCTAAAATATGGTAACATTGGTGTATCCAGAATTGGCATATTTAATTCACCTATAAGTCCCTTGTAAAGTGGTATACCGTATACCCATGGCCTGTAAATGAAATACTACTAGTGGGGCCGCATCACTGATTGTGCCACCCACTTAAGTAGCTCTGTAAACATATCTCAGGCCTGGCTCTGCAGAGCCTGTGTGCGCAGTCTCACTGCCACCCTGCCATGGCATTTAAAACCTCCTGCCAAGCCCAAAACTCCCCTTTTCTTACATAAAAGTCACTCCTAAAGTAGGCCTTAGGTAGCCCATAGGGCAGGGTGCCATGTAAGAAAAAGGCAGGACATATACTTTTAAGTTGTCATGTCCTGGTAATCAAAAACTCTCAAAGTCATTTTTCATTAATGTGAGGCCTGCCCCTCTCATAGGCCAGCATTGGAAATTCCTTATAATACATTTAAGCTGTAATTTCCGATCTAAGAGGAGTAGCTGCATCATGTTTAGTACCATTGGAATGGTAATAATAAATCCTCTTTACTGTAAAGTCATATTTATTATTACTATTTTAGAAATGCCACTTTTCAAAAGTAGGCACTTATCTGCACTCACTGCCCTGTGTGCCCACAGCCTATCTCCAATACACATCTGGCTTGGGCTAGGTGACAGCTACACTTATGCATTCCCTTCTGACATCCCCAACACAGGATACTCAGCTGCTTCTTCATGCATCTGCATACTGATGGGTCTTCCTGAGAAGGAATCTGGGAAGGGCTCACACTTACACCTCAAGGGGTAGTGATTAGAGTCCTCAGAAAAGGGGCTGATTACCTCCCACTGATAGTCTGGTTCCGAGACTGACCTGAAAGTGGGACCTGTGCACTTCACAAGAACTCTTTGTAGTCATCCCCCCCCACATCAAAGGCACTTTCAAGTATAAGTACCTTTCTAATATATGTCCCTGAACTTTCTAGTATAGGTATCTGACCCACTAAAATCAGTACACTTCTGGACTCAATAAAACCCTGCTGGAGTAAGGACTGCTGTGTGTCAGAATTGCCACTCTGCCAGGACAGACTGCTCTCAGGAACTGCTGCCCTGCTTTGCTCTGCCGCCCTGCTGCCTTCTGAGTTTTGCCCGGGAGCCCAAGAATCGTTATCCAAACCCAGAGTGACTCAGAGTGGCTTCTGCTTTCCTTAGCAGCTTGCTGCTTTCCAACCCAACCTGAGCGGCCTTTGCCAAACTTTGCCCCTGAAATCTGTGAACTGCCTGGAGCAGTCTGCTTCTCTTCGCCACTTGCTATTTTCCTGCAACCCAAGCAGCTTTGCCAAACTTCGCTGCTCGCATCGGTGAACTGTCCAGAGTGAATCTGCTTTCCTTTGCCACTCACTACTTTCAGTCAACCCGAGCGGCTTTGCCAAACTACGCTGCTTGCACCTTTGAACTGTCCAGAGTGGCCCTGCTTTCCTTTGCGTTTCGCTACATTCAGTTAACGCAATTGACTTTGCCAAACTGAGCCGCTTGCACCTGTGAACCATCCGGAGTGGCCCTGCTTTCCTTTTCCGCTTGCAACTATCAATCGACCCGAGCAGCTTTGCCCAGCTTAGCCGCACACTGCTCACCAGGAGGAGAGCAACCAGGACAGAACCGCAGTCCATCCAAATATCGCACACCCATTCCGAGGAGTACCTGGCACCACCCCTTGGATCTCTGAATTTGCCTATCAAACTTGCTTTATTTTTGAGTCAGCAAAGCAAATATTTCGCTATTTATGAATTGGATCTGTATTGTGCTGATCTTAAAATTAACCAGATAAACAAACTTTATTTTTCTACATCCATACGGAGTCTTTTTCTGTGGTGAATCTCCTGAGGTTATTGTGTGTGTATTGCACAAGTACTTTACACATTGCCTTCTAAGTTAGGCCTGCCTGCTCTGTGCCAAGCTATCAGAGGGTCAGCATAGGCTAATTTATGTTGTCTTATTGACTTGCTCTACCCAGGATTGGGGTCTCTACTTGGACAGGATGCAAATCTCTGCCAACTGGAGACCCCATTTCTAATACACACCCTTAAGTTACATTGTCATCATAAATCGTGCAATAAATCAAAACAGACAGGAGTAAAGATGGCTTGCCATCTGGTCAAAAATCAAGTCATAAATCAAACATACAGTGATATTGTTGCATTGTCATAAAGTCATAAATCACCATAAATCACTCTGACATTTATTACTGTTAACTGGAGTCTTTGAGCTGAAGTTTTACCATTTGTGTGGAGGTTAATTCCACAATCTCTTTTAGGCCCAATTCGCTACTTTTGCCTAATCTGTGTGGTCTGCCGACTAACGGGCCTGCGATTGCCGTGTTCTGAGTCCCCCGATCTCTGATCGCCTTACCCTACCATGAGGAATCCCAAGGTAAATACCTGGTCTGCCACCTCGCCGTGGTCGGGTGTGGCCTCGCAAACTTCCTTAAGCTCCATTTAATGGGCTCCTTTACCACCATGCTGCTCGTGGGCTTACATCCTCGGGCAGCTCCCCCATTGTGTAGTTTGTTCATAACTGGCACCCCACCAGTGCCATGGCTGCCCATTTATTGGCCCAGAATACCTCTTTTCCAACCTCTGAAAGATGCACCACATTCTTAATGAAGTATTCAGAGTGCCTCAAGTTGATTAAGCTGTGCTTAATAGTTTCCCATCCATTTGCCCTGCAGTATTTGGAAGCTGCCATGTTGAGCTTCTTTCCGGATTTTTCCAGAGTGGTAGTGGAACAGGCTCCTCTCCACTTTTGCCTGGGCACAATTTAAGACCAGGTTGGTACTGCCAAATAGCCTGGAAGTCTTGGTTACATCATGCCTGAAGCACCCCAGAAGCTCCTTTCTTCCGAACTGTGCCAGGCCGTTACCTTCTAGATGTACAATAAGTAGGTTTGGGTCGGCTGGGTGCACTTCGTGCAATCTCTCCATTGTATCCCCAGTTGCTCCCAGTGCATTTTGAACACCCATCAATCTTATCTTCATCTTGCTGAGTCTGGGGAGAACAGCTCTCCCCCCCATTGTTCACCAGTCTTGGGTCCTTTCTGCAGGATTCTCACGTACTTCTTGTACTTGAGGGGCACCACCTGCCTATTCCGTTGATACCTTCAGTTGTTACCCCCATCTTGCTGCTGTCATTGCTGCCCCAGTGCGGAAGGAATGTATGCCAAACTCAGCTGCTGGCTTCCCTGCCTAGGTGAGTGCCATCTTAAGCACTGCCCAAAACTGAAACCTGCTTGGGCACTTCCCGTTCCTGTGTTTGGTAAGGGGACCCTCTCCAGCTGGGTGGATCACCCAGTATTCCCACATCCAGTGAACTGGGCACAGATTTGTGTCTGGCAGGCACTGTTTACCAGTGCCTGCTGGTTAGTTTTGGAGTTCCTCAGCTTTACCTCTACATGCCCTGTGCTCAGCTGTATCTCACGTGCTTGGAGGCAGACCCCCACTTCTCCTGTTTCGATAGTGCCACGAGCTGGGTTACCCAGAACGTCCCAAAGAAAGTTAGTGTAAGGACCGCCCTGAATAATGTGACTTCTGAGGCGTCCTTGCAAATATCAGGCAGGACCCCCTCCCACCAGACGTGCCAGCATGTTGAATTCAATGGCTGCCTCTTGTCCTCCCTTATCCACTCAAGCTGCCGCCATCCCTTCAGTGCGGCCTTGAAGTAGTACGAAGTGGTATGAACCTTCCTGGAGGAGAGTTTAGAGAAATGGGTTATCACCGCCAGGTGTGCTTGAGCCTAGGATCTAGTTATAAATTGCTCTGCAGCCCTCGCTGTGCTTCGTGCATCCCTGAAAGATTCCAGCCAAGCTTCCCTCTGAATTGTCTTTTTGTATGTGGCATACCTCTTTGCTTTCTTGCATGCCAGGGCCTGCTCTACCAGCTGGGACAGGTCACATCCGCCAGGGACCAGAGCTTCTCTGGAAAAGGGGATGTTACTTTCTCGGCTGTGGGAGCCAGCTCTCTGAACTTTTCCAACTGGAAACGAGACAGCACATCCGATTGAGCATTATTGACCCCTGGAACATGCCTTGCCCTCACCTCCAGGTTGCCTGCCAATTCACCTTAACAGCCTCAAGATCTGTGGACACCTGGCTGTCCTCGTGTTGATTGCCTACACAACAACCTGTTTTCTGACCATAGGATCAGCTTCATGTTGCTCAACCTTCCTGCCATATTGACAGTGCAACTATTATGGTGAACAGCTCCAGGAAGGATATGTTCTTGGTTACCCATGCTGCTGTCCACTCCTCAGGCCACCTTTTTGCCTGTGTGCCGTGCCTGTGTGCCGCACTATTTGCCTGTCTGAGACCCAAACTTCCCTCTATATGAGCACCATATTGAAATCCCTCCGGAAGGTTAGCCAGGTCATCAGGTCTGGTTTTGCCCCCGCGCTTAGCCTCGCGACGTGGTGTTTCTTGCACAGCCATTTTGTCAGCTGTGTGAGGAACCTTGCAAATACTTTACCTGCCGAAATCACCCCTGTAAAATTCAGTTTTCCAATGAGCTCCTGGAGTACTTCAAGCGTGGCCTTCTTCTCCCCCACCAGAGTCTTAATCTTATTTGTGATATCCTGAACAGAAACACAATCTTGGTTGCTGGTCCCACTGTCTTGTCTGCGGCCACTGGCCCACCTATTTCAGCCACCAGTTGCTGAAAAGCATGATGCAGGCTTCGGCACTCCACCCCCTTTGGTCCGCCTACGAATAGAAAGTCTTCTAGGTAGTTGAGTTTGCCCCCCCCCCCGGGTGCTTTTTGGGCAGCGTCCACTCCAGGAAGGTGCTGAATCGCTCCATGTAAGCGCAACATATGGAACACCCCATGGGTAGCATGTTATCAAAATTTGTCTCTCCTTAAATTTGGAAACCCAGAAGATGGTAGCTGTTGGGATGCACTGGGAGGAGCCTCAAGGTGGATTCATTTTCTGCTTTTCCCGTCAAGGTACCAAATCGATAGTGTCATCCAGTGATGCATAGCCCACTGCGAAGTCAGAGTTGATTCCGTCATTGACTGACTCCCCCTCCGGGAAAGACAAGTGGTGTGTTAGTCTGTCTTAGCCAGGCTCCTTCTTGGGTACCACCCCTACAAGAGAAATCACCAGGTCTGGTGGATACCATGGCCCGGGGGACCTTCTACCCTACCCAGCTCTTTCTCCTTTAGAATCTTCTTGCACACTATCTCAGGGTGTTGAAGTGCTGAGTGAAGGTTCTTGGCTTCCCCCAACTTTATGTGCCCTATCACTGGGATTTTGAACCCTTTCTCTAAGCCATTACATAGCAAGTGTGCATCCACCTTGTTGGCATAATGATTAGCTAGCTGCTGCCTGTGTGTAGTGATGGGGGAGCAAGCTTGCTGGAAGCCTCCTCACGTCATATGCACCTACCATCTTCCAGGCTACTTCTTTCTCACCTTCTCTTTCCTGTCTCTCTCTATGTGACCTCTACCTTTCTTGCTGCTGGCTGTCCCCTCCCTCCCCAACAAGTAGAGCACACATGCCTGAACGGTGAACTTACATGCTGGGCCCTAGATACATTTATCCCTGTCATATTTGAAACATATTGCTGAGGAACCCTTCCCTGGTGGCATCCCTTTCCAATTTGAAAAGTGTTGTTGCTTATGAAGGAATTCTGCTGCTCTTGCTGCCTCTGAATGGACTGCTCGGGCTTCCCTGACTAGGACCTGACCTCCCTGGCTACCATCATCTTATGCATGTAGCCCAGCATGTCCTCCTCTTCCCACTTCGTATCTTGGTGTGCCTGTATTTTTTGCCTAAAGTCCTTTTCATAGTCTAACCATGCTTCCCTTGTGAATTGCCTGTAAGCCTCATGTATTGTGGAGTCATATAACCATAAATCTTTTGTGCAATGTGGGAATTTTTCAACTATCACAGAAGCCATTATCCTGAAAGTGGATGGTCCTCGCCTCCTTCGCATAAACCGCTCTACCTCTCCATTGGCTTGTGGCCATCGGGGGCTTCTCTTCTTGTTATCTTCTTGTGAGCAATGCCCATCAACTCCAGGTAAGATGCGTACCCCTGGCTCTGGAACGGGGGCCCATTGTCGGTTTTCACTTCCTTCATGAGGCCAGGGGTGGCTATTATTTTCTCCATTTTGGGGATCACCTCCCTGGAGGTCAGTGACTGTAAGATTTCCACTTCTGTGTACTAGGAATAGTCGTCTATGAGTACCAACATGTGGCAACCATCTGGGAGGCTCCCGAAGTCAAGGTGGTCGACTCCCATGGCTGTTGGGGCATCTCTCTGTCTCCACTGGAGCAGGTGGGCTGGGATCCCCTGCTGCTTGGCACCAATGTTATGTTATGTTATGTTATGTTATAATGGTTTATATAGCGCCTAACTGCCCAACGGCCTCGTAGCGCTTATACTGCCATGGCGGTGACATACTGTTTATGTTTATACAGGAGATTTAAATTTTGAATAGCCAAGTCTTCAGTTCCTTCCTAAACTACATCTCTTGAGGGTTTGCTCTCATCTTGAGAGGGAGATTATTCCAGAGCAAAGCACCTTGGTATGCTAGCGATCTTCCTCCCCATCTGGCTTTCCTCACTGTTGGAACTATGGCCAGATTAGCTGAGGAGGATCTAAGTGGCCTGACTGGAATATAAACCTGTGCCAGTGTTTTCAGCATTTCCGGTCCATTATCAAATATGGATCTATGAATGTGACAAAGGGTTTTGAACTGAATCCTTTCCGCTACAGGGAGCCAGTGTAGGGAGACGATTCCTGACCGTATCGAGTGCTGTCTAGGAATATTTAGCAGCAGACGAGCCGCTGCATTTTGTACCCTTTGTAATCTCTGAATAACATATTTCGGTGAGCCTATAAACAAGGCATTGCCATAGTCAATCCGAGAGCCTATCAGTGCCTGGATAACCATTCTTCTGGCTGAGAACGGTAAAATAGTTAAAACCTTCCTCAGGGTCCTTAGTAGAGCAAATGCAGTTCCTGCCATTCTGTTCGCATGTTGGGCCATTGAGAGAAAAGGGTCCAACCATACCCCAATCACAGGTCCTTACACGTGCCTCTACTTTCTCATCCATCAACGGAAACCACACTTTGGTTCGTAAACAGCTCTTAGTTTTCACCATGCCTTGGTGTCCGGCATGGGCAAGTACTTTCTTATCCATCAATGGAAACCACACTTTGGTTCGTAAACAGCTCTTGATTTTTACCATGCCTTGGTGTCTGGCATCTGCAAGTTCAACGACTTGGTCAGTTAGACTCAATGGGATGACATGTCCTTTGAGTAGGCACCCTTCTGGGTCTGCAGTTAGTTCCTCTCGGACATGATACAGACTTTCCAGAATGCGCCTGGCGTTGGGCTCTAACTGTGACCACTGCTTCTTTAGGAGGTGCCATTGGTTGGTCCGCACGCCTCTTATCGTTTTTTGCAGGCACTCATCCTCTTGTGTGGATTGGCGAATAGTCTCAGTCGAGATAGGGATGGGCCTGGACCGCTCAGCAATGCACCTCACATACTCTTCCGTCTCACTGGCTCCTTCTTCCTCCTCCGTTGCGGCCCTTGGATGTCTCGACAGGTAATCAGCAGGGTTGTGAGACCTGGGCGATATTCGAACTGACAGTTGTATTCCTGCAGCTGGAGCGTCCACTTCTCTATCCGTGGGGGCGGTTTTCAAGCAGTGCAACGGAAAAGGGGGAGCAAGGGTTTGTGGTCCGGTATTACCGTGAAAGAATGACCATACACGCACAAGTGGAAATGTTTACACCCCCAGTGGATCACTATCACCTCTTTCTCTGTCTGCGAGTATCGTTGTTCTGTTGGGGTGAGGGATCGACTAGCGTATGCAACAGGAGCCCAGTCAGCTTTGCCTTGTCGCTGGAGCAGCACTGCCCTGAGTCCCCTCGGGCTGGCATCGACCACTATGGTGGTACTGTTCCGGGGGTCAAAGTATCTGAGCGTGGTATCTGCAGACAGAGCGTCCTTGGTGGCTTGAAATGCCGCTTTGTGGTCCGGGCCCCATGACCAGGGCACCGCTGACTTGGTGAGGTCACGTAACGGTTGTGTTACCCGGGTGAGGTCTTTTATAAACCTCCCACAGTAGTTAACCATACCCAGGAAGCTGGGAACTTCGGTCACCGTTGTTGGAGGGGGGACATCCTTGACTTCTTGGAATTTGGCGGGGTTGGGGGCAACCCCGGCTGCGGAAAAAACATACCCGAATAATTGGATTTTGTCCTTCAGGAATTCGCACTTGCTGCGGTGTAGTGTGAGATCTGATTCCTGGATTCACTGGAATACACGTTTCAAACAGGCATGATGTTTTGGTACAGTCTGAGCATTGACAAGTATGTCGTTGATGACGTTCATGACACCAGGTGGATCTGCAAGGAGTTCCTGAATCGTATTTTGGAAGACCTCTGCAGCGCTGGATATTCCGAAGTTTAGCCTGCGGGATCGCCTCAAACCTACATCTGTTGAAAACGTGGTGACGTATCGTGACCCTTTGGCTAGCACCAGCTGGTGGTATCCCGACCAGAGGTCGAACTTGGAGAACCACCTGGCTCTGCTTAGCTCCCCGTTCAGATCGTCTATGGTGGGGGTGAGGTGCTGTTCTCTCTTGATGGCTTTGTTTGGCAGCCTCATATCTACGCAGATGCGTACCTCACTGGGTTGTTTAGGCTTCCTGGCGACTACAATCGGTGACACCCAGGGTGTGGGCCCAGTCACCCTTTCGATGATACCCGTGGCTTCCAGTTTATGGAGCTCTTTCTCTACTTGGGGTCTTAGGTGAAAGGCAATGCGACAGTGTCGTAGCACTGTTGGCCGGATGGTCTTGTTGACGTGTAGTTGGATTTCTTTGTCTCTGAGGCAACCAATGCCATCAAAAATGCCCTGGAAGTCTTGTAATATTTCTTTCATTGACTCCTCATGGACTCCGAATGCAAATGTTACGCTGCCTAACGATTCAGCAGCTCGGCATCCCAGTAACATCCCGTGGCCATCTTCTGCCACATACACAATCTGTTCAATGGCTTGTGGCTTGTATTGGATTGTCATTTTGAATTTTCCTTGCAGGGCTAGTGGGGTGGATTGTCCATAGGCGAACACTTTCACTGAGGTTGGGGTCAGAACCGGATGTGGTTGCATCTCTTGGAAGGTGTCTGCGGACATGATGTTTATGGAGGCATCAGTGCCCACCACCGCCGTGGTGTGGTGTCTCCCCACTTGAATGTTGCACTTTGCAACCGGCGTGCTGTGCGGAGGGCGGTGCTGGCAGTGAAGGCGGGGTGTATGGAATGTTCTAAATCGTCGTCATCGTCCATGTCACTATGGTGTGATTGGGTTTCGAAGGCGGTGTTCACTGTCTGTCTTGGAGTGCGGGATTTGGTCGACCGGCAGACTTTTACGAAGTGGTTCAACTTCCCACAGCCGGCACCTTCTTTCCGCTTGCCGGGCAATCGGCAGGGCGGAGGGTGGGCTATCCACAGTAGCTACACATTCTGGGGAGGCAGTATTCCTCTGGGGTGCGGGTCTGCTGGGTGTTGAGGTGACGACGTTCACTGGCTCTACTTTTGCCGGCCCATTCAGTGCAGCTTCCATGTGGGACGCTCAAGCTTTAGACAGCTCTCTTGTGCGGCCCAATGTCAGTATGTCAGCTAGCGACCTTCCAGACTCTTCCAGTATCCTCTCTCGCAGTTTTGCCGACATACACCCTTGTGTGATCTGGCCTCTGATTTCCTTGGTTTCATTGGTGAACTGACACATGCTGGCTAGCTTTAGCCTCAGGTAGAAAGTGTGTATCGATTCATCGGACTGTTGCTGCGCCTGGCGGAACACGAATCTCTCGTAATCTGTGTTGGTTATGAACTCAAAATGGGCGTTGCGGGCGGCAAGCAACGTGAGGTGAGTTTTCGGTGCGGCTTCAACGACCGTTTTGGATATTCGATAAATGTTTTTTCCCCCTAGGTGGCGAATCATTGCACATTTCTGGCCATCTTCAACTTTCGTTGCTTCAAAGGAAAGGAGGACCTGTTCTACCCAATCCTTCCATCTTGAAGCTTGCGCAGACGCTGCGCCCTCAATCTGGAACGGTTTAAGTGCAGGTATGGTGGCCATGGTCTGATCCCCTCACTGTTCTTGACATCAGCGCGTCTGAGGTGAGGTAGACACTCTGGTGGGCTGGCGTAGTAGCGTAGGGGCCGTGTGACTATGTCTTTCTTGGGTGTAAGGAGCGTGATGCATGCACTGGCGGGGCGGTGCAGGAGGTGGGGTGGAACACTATGTCTCAGTTCCCTTCTGACTCTGGGGAACTGGTGCAGTAGTCCAGCTTGTGCACTCTGTAGTACTAGCTCCTAGGTAGATTGTCTCACTGGTGCTGAGGGGTTCGTGCCAGAAGTACATTCGTTTGTTTTGTTTTTTTTGCACACTAACCTGCTCACGATGTTCTGCTGGCCTCTCGACGATGTGCTCCGTGCACCTTGTGCACGTGGTAGGCAGGGTGTGGCCTGTGAAGAGTGGTGGAGCGTCGGGGCCACCGATGTGCGGGTGCGGGAGGTGGGCATCGGCTGGGCTGCGAGTAGCGATGGCAGGCCTTACCGCTCGCTGGAGCAGGACTGCTGTTGACGTGCGAGGGTGGCAGGCGGGCAGGGACAGCAGAAGCGCGGCTGTCGACGGTCCGAACGGCACCTCCGGTGGACAGTGTGGCACAGTGTGGGTCCCTCGTCGCCATTGTAGTGTCGCTGGTAGACACTTACGGCGTGCTGGCTGGCGATAGCGCACGCATGGCTACATAAAACACAGGACACAATTAACCTCTTAAATGCGGGCGTCGGCCACTGGCCGACGCCCACACACCCTCCCTGGTGCGGGTCACGACCAGTGGCCGACACCAGGAAGGGCATTAATAAATCCTCGGGTGCGTCGCACCCGAGGATTTATTTTTTATTTTTTTTCCCCCCCCGGGAGACACGGAAGCTACCGTGTCTCCCCCCGCCCCCCACCCGCCCCTTACCCGCCCCTTTGTGACGTCAGCGCGCCGCGAGGCGCGCTGACGTTGCAAAGGTGTTTTCCCCATGAAAGCAGGAAGCAGCCTTGCGGCCGCTTCCTGCTTTCATGGGGAAAACGGCCTTTTTCACGTTCGGGAAGGCCTCGTAAGAAAGGGGAGAGTCTCCCCTTTCTTACGAGGCCTTCCTGAAAGTGTTTCCTGGCCCCCGATCGCAGCATCGGGGGCCAGGAAACCCCACTAGACACCAGGGATTTCACTTTTGGGGGGCAGCCCCCCCCCGGAAAACGGGCCGCCCCCCCCCCCGGATAATTTTCCTAAAAAAATAAAAAGGTAGGTGCCCCCTGGGGAGGGGGGGGCGCGATTGCGCCCCCCCCCCCAGGGTTTTTTTTTTTTTTCTTAAAAAAAAAAATAAAAAAAACAAAAAAAATGAAATGACAGGGGGTCGCCCGTGGGCAGGGTGACCCCCTGTGGGGGCAATTTTTTTTTTAGATGTTGTAGGGTTTCCCTGGGGGCCATTTTGGCCCCCAAGGAAACCATACAACAACTAAAAAAAAATATATGTATATATCTATATATATATATCTATGTAGATAGATATATCTAGGTACATGGATATATCTATAGATATATCTATGTAGATATATATTTATATATATATATATAGGTAGATCTGTATCAAAGAGATTTATAAAGCGCGCTACTCACCTGTGAGGGTCTCAAGGCGCTGGGGGGGAGACGGGGGGGAGGGAAAGGGGCTAGGAGGTTCACTGTTCAAAAAGCCAGGTTTTGAGGCCCTTCCTGAAAAGAAGTAGGTTTTGGGTCTTGCGAATGTGGGTTGTGAGTGCGTTCCATGTTTTGGGTGCAATGTAGGAGAAGGATCTGCCCCCGGTGGTGGTGTGTTTGATGCGGGGGTCAGAGGCGAGAGAGAGGTCAGCTGAACGGACGTTTCGTGTGGGGGTGTGGAAGGTGACTCTCGTTGAGGTAGGCAGGGCCTGTGTTGTGGAGTGATTTGTGTGTGAGGATGAGGATCTTGAAGGTGATCCTTTTGTCAATGGGGAGCCAGTGGAGGGATTTGAGGTGTGGAGAGATGTGTTCGTGACGGTGGAGGTCGAGGATGAGTCGTGCTGCTGAGTTCTGGATGCGTGTAGTTTGCACTTGAGTTTTAGAGTGGTGCCGGCGTAGAGGGCGTTTCTGTAATCAAGCCTGCTGCTGATGAGTGCGTGAGTGACAGTTTTTCTGGTCTCTGTGGGGATCCATTTTAATGTTTTTCAGTATACGGAGTTTGTTGAAGCATGAGGTAAGAGCGTTGATTTGTTGGGTCATAGAGAGGGAGGAGTCTAGGATGATGCTGAGGTTGCGTGCGTAGTTGGCGGGGGTGGGTGCAGGGCCTAGCGTGGTGGGCCACCATGGGGGGTCCCAGGTTTTTTTGGTGAGGGCCAAAGAGGATTATTTCGGTTTTGCTTGAGTTGAGTTTCAGGTGGTTGGCTGTCATATATACATCACTTTTGTCAATATGTGTGTGGTTTCCCTGGGGGGAAAAGGGTCCAACTTGTCTAGTGGCAGTTTTAGTGCCATAAAGAAGCGCAGAAGGTTTATATGCCTACTGCAAAGAGCACATCTGTATTTTATGTAAATAGCTGAGTACATTAGTAAAGTCTATGGAGAGATGAAGGGCACTTTTGCTGGGTGGTAATGAGGGAATCCGAGGAGGAGGGAGTGGGAGCACCAATAATGATTGTTGGACTGGGCGCAGGAGGTGCTAAAGACTGTGACGAATGGTATGTGACAAGGTGTTTTTTGAGTGTCTTGAAAGTACGTGCTGATTGAGGGAAGAAGCGCAGGTAAGGTGGCCTCTACTGTTGCACGTATCTCACACACACCATCGATTTTGTGACTGTCTACGTAGGCTAGTGTTTTAGAGCAACAGTTTAGCCAATAGCAGAGATGGCATCTTGATGGATGACTGCTGCCTGCACTCGGGTTATAGAGGACCGCTCTGACATAGGATCAGAGACTGAGACATCAGATACTGAGACAGCATCTGAGGGATAGGACAATGGCGCAGACTCTGGGAGTGATTTTTCAGTCAGAGGAGTCCCATTCGAAAACTCCTCTTCCAGTACATTATGAGGGAGGTGATGAGGACAGTCCTGCTGTCCCTTCGCAAGCTGTTCGTGCAACTGGGTAATAGTGGGTTAGGCCAACCCAGAGAGCAGGTGAATGCGGCGGCAAGCAGAGAGAGAGTGCTCTCTTGGGAGCTCACCAATTTAGTTCAGCCCCAAATTCCACCACCCAAATCATATTGTGGAGACATCAAAATTGTCTATGGCAAAACAAACTGGTTTTGTAAGGCAGGCACCTGTGTTTTTGGTCCTGGATTCGGCGGCCATATAGAGAAACACACTAAACCCAAACATTTCTGGAAACTAGACATTCGGGGGAGTCCACAGAGGTGTGACTTGTGTGGATTCCCCAAAGTTTTCTTACCCAGAATACCCTGCAAAGCTGAAATGTTGAGAAAAAACTCTATTTTTCTCGCATTTCTGTCACACAAACTACAGGAATATGCTGGGATCCACAACATTCCTACCACCCAGTGACTCCTCACCTGTCCTGATAAAAACACTACCCCACTTGAGTGCCTACACCTAGTGCCTGTGTCAGGAATGGATCACCCCAGGGTCAACAGCTGCCTCACGTAAGGACCAACATTGACCGTTGTGTGATCTATTCCTGTCGCAGGCACCAGGCCTAACCACACAAGTGAGGTATCATATTTATCGGGAGACTTGGGGGAACGCTGGGTGGAAGGAAATTTGTGGCTCCCCTCAGATTCCAGAACTTTCTGTCACCGAAATGTGTGGAAAACGTGGTATTTTAGCCACATTTTGAGGTTTGCAAAGGATTCTGGGTAACAGAACCTGGTCCGAGCCCCACAAGTCACCTCATCTTGGATTCCCCTGGGTTTCTAGTTTACAAAAATGTGCTGGTTTGCTAGGTTTCCCCAGGTGCCGGCTGAGCTAGAGGCCAAAATCCACAGGTAGGCACTGTTTTCTATGAAAAAATGTGATGTGTCCACGTTCTGTTTTGGGGCATTTCCTGTCGCGGGCGCTAGGCCTACCCACACAAGTGAGGTATCATTTTTATCGGGAGACTTAGGGGAACGCCGGGTGGAAGGAAATTTGTGGCTCCTCTCAGATTCCAGAACTTTCTGTCACCGAAATGTGAGAAAAACTTGTTTTTTTGGCCACTTTTTGAGGTTTGCAAAGGATTCTGGGTAACAGAACCTGGTCCGAGCCCCGCAAGTCACCCCTCCTTGGATTCCCCTAGGTCTCTAGTTTTCAGAAATGCACAGGTTTGTAGGTTTCCCTATGTGCCGGCTGAGCTAGAGGCCAAAATCTACAGGTAGGCACTTCTCAAAAAACACCTCTGTTTTCTTCCAAAAATTTGGATGTGTCCACGTTGCGCTTTGGGGCGTTTCCTGTCGCGGGCGCTAGGCCTACCCACACAAGTGAGGTATCATTTTTATCGGGAGACTTGGGGGAACGCCGGGTGGAAGAAAATTTGTGGCTCCTCTCAGATTCCAGAACTTTCTGTCACCGAAATGTGAGGAAAACTTGTTTTTTTAGCCACTTTTTGAGGTTTGCAAAGGATTGTGGGTAACAGAACCTGGTCCGAGCCCCGCGAGTCACCCCTCCTTGTATTGCCCTAGGTCTCTAGTTTTCAGAAATGCACAGGTTTGGTAGGTTTCCCTAGGTGCCGGCTGAGCTAGAGGCCAAAATCTACAGGTAGGCACTTCTCAAAAAACACCTCTGTTTTCTTCCAAAAATTTTGATGTGTCCACGTTGCGCTTTGGGGCGTTTCCTGTCGCGGGCGCTAGGCCTACCCACACAAGTGAGGTATCATTTTTATCGGGAGACTTGGGGGAACGCCGGGTGGAAGGAAATTTGTGGCTCCTCTCAGATTCCAGAACTTTCTGTCACCGAAATCTGAGGAAAACTTGTTTTTTTAGCCACTTTTTGAGGTTTGCAAAGGATTCTGGGTAACAGAACCTGGTCCGAGCCCCGCGAGTCACCCCTCCTTGTATTGCCCTAGGTCTCTAGTTTTCAGAAATGCACAGGTTTGGTAGGTTTCCCTAGGTGCCGGCTGAGCTAGAGGCCAAAATCTACAGGTAGGCACTTCTCAAAAAACACCTCTGTTTTCTTCCAAAAATTTTGATGTGTCCACATTGCGCTTTGGGGCGTTTCCTGTCGCGGGCGCTAGGCCTACCCACACAAGTGAGGTATCATTTTTATCGGGAGACTTGGGGGAACGCCGGGTGGAAGGAAATTTGTGGCTCCTCTCAGATTCCAGAACTTTCTGTCACCGAAATCTGAGGAAAACTTGTTTTTTTAGCCACTTTTTGAGGTTTGCAAAGGATTCTGGGTAACAGAACCTGGTCCGAGCCCCGCGAGTCACCCCTCCTTGGATTGCCCTAGGTCTCTAGTTTTCAGAAATGCACAGGTTTGGTAGGTTTCCCTAGGTGCCGGCTGAGCTAGAGGCCAAAATCTACAGGTAGGCACTTCTCAAAAAACACCTCTGTTTTCTTCCAAAAATTTTGATGTGTCCACGTTGCGCTTTGGGGCGTTTCCTGTCGCGGGCGCTAGGCCTACCCACACAAGTGAGGTATCATTTTTATCGGGAGACTTGGGGGAACGCCGGGTGGAAGGAAATTTGTGGCTCCTCTCAGATTCCAGAACTTTCTGTCACCGAAATCTGAGGAAAACTTGTTTTTTTAGCCACTTTTTGAGGTTTGCAAAGGATTCTGGGTAACAGAACCTGGTCCGAGCCCCGCGAGTCACCCCTCCTTGTATTGCCCTAGGTCTCTAGTTTTCAGAAATGCACAGGTTTGGTAGGTTTCCCTAGGTGCCGGCTGAGCTAGAGGCCAAAATCTACAGGTAGGCACTTCTCAAAAAACACCTCTGTTTTCTTCCAAAAATTTTGATGTGTCCACGTTGCGCTTTGGGGCGTTTCCTGTCGCGGGCGCTAGGCCTACCCACACAAGTGAGGTATCATTTTTATCGGGAGACTTGGGGGAACGCCGGGTGGAAGGAAATATGTGGCTCCTCTCAGATTCCAGAACTTTCTGTCACCGAAATGTGAGGAAAACTTGTTTTTTTAGCCACTTTTTGAGGTTTGCAAAGGATTCTGGGTAACAGAACCTGGTCCGAGCCCCGCAAGTCACCCCTCCTTGGATTCCCCTAGGTCTCTAGTTTTCAGAAATGCACAGGTTTGGTAGGTTTCCCTATGTGCCGGCTGAGCTAGAGGCCAAAATCTACAGGTAGGCACTTTGGAAAAAACAGCTGTGTTTTCTATAAAAAAAATAGGATGTGTCCATGTTGTGTTTTGGGGCATTTCCTGTCGCGGGCACTAGGCCTACCCACACAAGTGAGGTATCATTTTTATCGGGAGACTTGGGGGAACACAGAATAGCAAAACAAGTGTTATTGCCCCTTATCTTTCTCTACATTTTTTCCTTCCAAATATAAGAGAGTGTGTAAAAAAGACGTCTATTTGAGAAATGCCCTGCAATTCACATGCTAGTATGGGCACCTCGGAATTCAGTGATGTGCAAATAACCACTGCTCCTCAAAACCTTATCTTGATCCCATTTTGGAAATGCAAAGGTTTTCTTGATACCTCTTTTTCACTCTTCATATTTCAGCAAATGAATTGCTGTATACCCAGTATAGAATGAAAACCAACTGCAGGGTGCAGCTTATTTATTGGCTCTGGGTACCTAGGGTTCTTGATGAACCTACAAGCCCTTTATATCCCCGCAACCAGAAGAGTCCAGCAGACAAAACGGTATATTGCTTTCAGAAATCTGACATCGCAGGAAAAAGTTACAGAGTAAAACATAAAGAAAAATGGCTGTTGTTTTCAGCTCAATTTCAATATTTTTTTATTTCAGCTGTTATTTTCTGTAGGAAAACCTTGTAGGATCTACACAAATGACCCCTTGCTGAATTCAGAATTTTGTCTAGTTTTCAGAAATGTTTAGCATTCCGGGATCCAGCATTGGTTTCACACCCATTCCTGTCACTAACTGGAAGGAGGCTGAAAGCACCAAATATAGTAGAAATGGGGTATGTCCCAGTAAAATGCCAAATTTGTGTTGAAAAATTCGGTTTTCTGATTCAAGTCTGCCCGTTCCTGAAAGGTGGGAAGATAGTGATTTCAGCACCAGAAACCCTTGGTTGATGGCATTTTCAGGGAAAAAACCACAAGCCTTCTTCGGCAGCCCTTTTTTCCCATTTTTTTGGAAAAAACAAAATTTTCACTGTATTTTGGCTATTTTCTTGGTCTCCTCCAGGGGAAACCACCAACTCTGGGTACCATTAGAATCCCTAGGATGTTGGAAAAAAAGGACGCAAATTTGGGGTGGTTAGCTTATGTGGACAAAAAGTTATGAAGCCCTAAGCGCGAACTACCCCAAATAGCCAAAAAAGGGCTCAGCACTGGGGGGGGGGGGAAAGGCCCAGCAGCTAAGGGGTTAATAGGACTGTGTGTAGTCAAAAGGCCGGTTTTTCTCCCTATCTCTCGAGCGTGCCTTTTTCCACACTTTTTATTAGCTCTCTGACGTGACTCATGGAGTGACCCACAGGGCCACTCGAATGCGGGGGTCTTCCTCTGAGACCCACATGGGGTGGTCTCAGATGGTAGCGTTGGGAGCCCCGGTTACGTCACTGGCCTGCGACACTACAGCACCCATCTGGAAATAATGAGTCAGCCCTTGAGCTTGCTTCCTTCTTACGGGGCGCAGATGCACTGAGGGTACATTTTGAATTCCACCCAGACTTACCTTTGGTCTGCAGGGTTTGCACTTTTCACGTCTGTTCTGGCGCCGTTTCACACCTCGCCCCCTGCCCTTGCTCAGGGTGCGGGGGTGCCATTTCTGTCCATTGGCCTTGGCACCGCTTGACAGGCCGGCCCTTTCAGCCCCTTTCGAGTGCAGGCCTTTGCTCGTGTCCCTCTATGACCTCATTTGGAACAACTTTCAGAGACAGGAATGCTTTGTTACGCAGCCACTGTGTCTTTCGTGACATTATTGCCTTGTTTTTGACTATCCTTTCAGGCCGCAGATAAGCCTTGCAAGTGTTATCATCAGGGGAATGAAACTCCCACGGCACACCTACTGGTAATTTGTGCAGTGTTTTCAACAAACCAATGCGCTTTTCTGATAACCTTAGATCTTATAAAAAGCAGCAGTTAAACAAATCAACAGTGCCACCTCATGGCAATGTTTTAAAGATTTAAGAGGTATTTTGATTTTTCTATTTATACAGACACACACAGCCGTCATTCCACATTATTAACATGATTTTCTACAGAAGATATTTTCAGAATATATAGTTACATTTGGATAATTATTTAAATATGTGTGCAGTGATTTAATTCTACTTATGTTCTGTAATTGATTATAAAAACCCATACTTTTTATCATGAAGTAGTTAACTCACACAATTCATTAGTCAAGGACATCACAGAGGTGCCTTGAAACAGCTCAGCTGTCTACTCCTTCAGGTCGTGTTGCTTTTCACATATTTTAAGCACAAGTCTCTACTGCAAATGAAATAAAATGAGCAAAATGCAAGACAATGGGAATACACTTCCACCCTTTTTGGCTGAACCAGGTGAACCACCGTTAAAATGGACTGTTTGAACCTGTGCAATTAACAACTATTTGGAAGCTATTAATTGCTTAAGATTCTATCTAGAAAGAAAAAAAATGTTGTGGGTGCATCATCTTGGATTCAAAGATCAAGCAGATTTTGACTATTTGCCATCTCTTCCTCTGTCAAAGATGGATCAGAAGCAGCATCTAGAGATCACTTTTTCGATGGATTTCAAGATGTAATCAAAAGAGTGGAAATTCATTTCAATAGTCAACCAAGTATTGTTAAACACAGACACAAGTTTTGTTCATGTGAGGCAATAGGTCGGTGAATCCATAGATTCATACATTGCAGCCTTGCTGATCCTAGGGCAAACTTTTGAGATCACCTCATCGCATGATGCTTCGACAAAAAAGTTCAAGAAACGTTACTGGACTAAAAAAACAACAGTAAGCAAAGTAATTGAATTATCAAAATCAGTAGAATTCACAAAATCCTTAGTCAAATAATTTTGCCTATCAGCTGACAATTCTAATGATTTAACCATTTATTTCAAGCAACATTTACAAAAATCCAAATACAAAACAACCTACTTGTTATCGGTGTGGAAGTATTCCATATCTAGCAAATTCAAAAAATGTCCAGCACAAAAAGTGAGGTGCAAAAACTGGGGAAAGAAAGGACATTTTGCATGGGTTTGCAAATCTAATAGGAAACATATTGTTAAAGCTAGTGTAAATGAAGATTTAAATGAAAATGTTAATACCTTAGTCCTTGAAGTCACAGATAAAGAAGTATTTTAGAGAGATTTCAAGAGTTCTAACTCAGATATTTCACATACAGATGAGGAGGAAATTCAGTACAATGATCCCTATACTGAATGCACATAGATGGCATACAATTTAAACTACTTCTGGATTCAAGTAAAAAAATGACTATGCTATCAGATTTCACATTTTAACACAAATGGCTAAAGGGTATTACAGTTTTGCAACATGACATACATCCAAGTGGTTATGGAGATCTGAACAGAAAATGATAGGATACTTTGTCTCTCAAATAAACTGTATGTGGCAGAGAAGGGGATAGACATTTTGGACTGGTTGCAGAAATTGCAAATGATAGGATACTTTGGACCTGATTTAGAACTCGTGAACAGGTTACTCTGTCACAACGGTGGCGGATATCCCGTCTGCTGAAACCTAAATCCCATTGGAAATAATGGGATTTAGATTTTGGTGGGTGGGGAATGCAGCACCGTTGTGACAGACTAACCTGTCCGCTGAGTTCTAAATCAGGCTTATTGTCTCCGAAATACACTATGGGGGTCATTCTGACCCTGGCGGTAAAAACCGCCAGGGCCAACGACCGCGGGAGCACCGCCAACAGGCTGGCGGTGCTCCCATGGGCATTCTGTACCGCCGCGGTCAGAAACAGAAAACCGGCGGTGTACCGCCGGTTTTCCGCTGCCCTGGGGAATCCTCCATGGCGACACAGAATGGGTAAACCCCTTTGATACATCTGGCCCCAAGAGACTAAATAGCTAACTTGCACCATGCTCAATCTAGAACATCCACTGGCACTAATGGAGGTGTTTTAGTTTTGTAATGTTTGACACTTGTAAGACACACAATGCATTTTTCAATTTTTATATCAATTTCTTTGTTCATCGATGGCCACCACGTCATGTATTTTATTCTTTGGTGAGTGATATGCCAATTTCACCTTCCTGTGCAACATCTATAGCATTACTTCTCAGTGCTGTAGGTGGTATTAATTTATCGTCTTTAAATGATATGCCATCTATAATGGAAAATTCTTGAGATACTTTCCAACATGGTCCCAAAATAGCATGATTTTTCTCTTTCGGCCAACTCTCTTGTGTAAATCTTACAACATCTTTCAAAATAGGCACATATTCCATGGTATTTGCCCACTTATGTTGTGTTATGGTAAATGATGAAAAACTTAAATCGAGAGCTGCAACAAAACAATCATCATCATCCTTGTCCTCAGTCTGACTTCAAAGAAGGTAGATAAACATGAAAAAAAGTCTGGTTCCAATGTGTTTGTACCTGATATGAGTTCTGCGACATATATGTATTAAAGTATTTTGGACTCATTAATCTTGCAATCCTGGCACTGGATCTATTCGTAGCCGTACCATTATTAATATATAGTAATGAACGATGATCAGTTTTTAAGACAAACTCTTTTCCCCATATGTACCACATGACTCCTGTCTTAGACTCCTGTGCACCACCCCAATCCCCAGCACAGGGGACCAGGGACCACTGGGCATGGCCATTGCACCCAGTGCCATGTAGGGGGGCCCATTTCAGGATCCCCATGGCAGTTTAAAAAAATAAATAAAATACTTACCTGTACTTACCTATACTTAGCTGGGATGGGGTCCCCCATCCTCCGCTGTCTCTCTGGTGTGGGTGTCCCTGGGGAGGGCACCTGTGGGCTTATTCCATGGTGTTCCACCATGGAAATAGGCCCATAGGTCCCCTAATGCCTGCCCTGACCCAGGCATTAAATAATGGTGCAAACAAGCTTTGCACCATTATTTGACCCCTCCGACCCCCCCCCCCCCCGGGCGTGATTTTTGCACAGGAGGATAAATAAGCCGCTAGGGCCTTAGAGTAATTTTTTGACTGGGAATGCAAGGTAGTTTTCCGCAGGTAAAAAATGACCTTAACTCCAATATTTTGGTGCTATACATGTCTAGCGCCAAAATATAAATATGGAGTTAAGTTTGCGCCGGATTTGCGTAAAAAAAATGACGCAAATCCGGAGCAAACAGGATATAAATATGCCCCTTAATCTCCCCATGCCTGAAAAAAAATGAATCTAACCTTATGTACTGTAATTGGTGCTCATGTAAAGAGTTCCAAAGCCCATTGGGCGCATTTGCTCTGTATAAAACTGTATAAAACTGCAAAAAAACATACCTGGGCCTCTTGGAGCAGAGGACAAAGTTGTCTAATTTATGTGGCAGAAAGAGACAAATCATGCAATAAAATGCAGAACATTCCATGGCTGTCTTATTGCACTTTTTAAAAACCTTTTTATCACACATTATTACAAAAGGGATCTAAATGATGTGTAGAATACTAAGCTTTCCTATTTATTATCCCTTAGTTTGTGAAATGCATACAAGGCTGCACCCAGAGGAGAAGGAGCTGCTAAGTGTACACATAATATAATGACATGTGTGCCTCAAAGCGTCTGCTAAATATGTTGTAAAACAGATCATCTGTTTAGGTTTCACTCTGTGTCCATGGTGTGGACCTCTCCAAGCATCTCTTTCCACTAGGAAACAGCATTCCTGTACAGCATTTTAAACTGCATTTGTGTAATAGAAGGATCTCACTCGGAAGCACTGTATGGTTCAAGACACCAGACCTTAGAAAGGGAAATAAAATGTTTGGAATTTTCTGTACCTTGACTGCCATCTTGGCAGGACTGTTTGTGGAATGGGGACTGTAGTGTAAGATGTATTTGCATAAATGTATTTCTGTCAGCAAAATAGGATCATTATTCCAACTTTGCTTGCATTGCATTGAAATTTCAGAACGTGTTCGTGCTGCAGTCGAATCCATCAAATGGGGAACTTACACTGTCTGGACAAATGTGTCTCTTATTAATGCCTTGAATATAGCAATCCACAGCTGAAAGGTGGCTAGTCAGTCTTTGCAAATAGTCTGCCAATGCATTGAATTGTAATTGTTGACCCCTTTGAGCTGGATGAAAGGCAGGTATAGTGTTTGAAATATGGCAAGTGCGGTAAGTATAATTAATCAAAACCAAAATTCACATGCATGTTTTTCAGCAGTGGGCAGGAGCGGCTCACATGGCTTTGTCGGGCAGGGCAGGGGGCGCGGTGGGGGTGCGCGGGAGAAAATTAATGAGAAAATATTTTTTAAAAATCACTTTCCTGCTTTGCCCCTGCGCTGCTCCTCTCCCGTCGCAGCTGCAGGCACAGGCTCCCAGCCTGCCCTGCGCCAATCCTGACACTGCTCTAAGCACCCATACGGAGGAGCCGTGCCTGGCAGCACGCACATTTTTCAGACATTGCAGTGTGTTTATCATCTGCAAGGAAATATGTGCAGGCAAATTCCAAGCATGACTGTAGATTCGTTGTGAATAATGTTCACCAGTTTTTCAACAGAGTTCTGTCAGTCAGCCCACTTGACAAGACACTGTACTGTCATCCCTGTTAGCTGGACCAGTTTTGCATGTACCCAAAGGACGCCAATGTTAGGGACAATAGAGGACATATCAGGCCAGCGAAGGATTATCAGTCCCATAATGTTGGCAACAGGGCCAGCTAAACAGACAATGACTCAAGTACATTGTCAATTGCCGGACAACTTAGGGATCCAAGCACAGGCTATTACCCCGACTGTACATAAGTAAGTCAGATTGTTGTGATGCAGCCATGAATGAGTGCACGTTCCTTCCCTAGGACTAATGTAATGTTTCACACCACCTGTCATCACTGAGTCAAGGCTGGGCCAGGGTTTTACCTTTTGTCAACCCTCTCCTGGCAACAGGGCTTCTAGCAGCAGAATTGTTCTCCTTGATGGTAGGTGACACCCTAGATTATGGGTACTCGCAAACATTTCCCCGAGGGCCACAAAACACTGTCTGTGGCATGCCCGAGGGCCGCACTGGTGCCAGTAGGCCGAGAGTAGGAGGGTGATGGAAGGTGGGCACGAGGGGGTGCGCAAAGTAAGGTAAAACGCTCATGCATTTAGACACTTTTTTGAAGTTTGCTAACAGTTTGTCATGTTCTTACATGTCTAGTGAAAGATATCGTTAAAACTAAATAAATTTGTTCCTAAAGATAAGTTGTCTAGGCCTCTTAGATAAAGTGTAAATAAAGTATGCCCATTTCACAGCTTTACGATTTTTTCTGCGTTGTCAAGTGAACAGCAGCCCAGTGCTGTTGTTCACAAGGGGGCCGCAATTAAAGGTCAGGAGGGCCGCATGCGGCCCCCGGGCCGTACTTTGAGTATCCCTGCCCTAGATGGTGGCTTCTTTTTCATAATATGTCACAAGCCCAGTATTCAGTCCAACCTGATTGATAAGCAGCTGGATGTGAAGACTAACAAATTTCACAAAGAAACAGGACATATAATCTTCTTCGCTTCCACAGCTGTTGAAATTATCCAGGTTTTGTGACTACCGCACCAATGTCCAGCACATCAACATTATTCCTCAATGCTTCCACAGAGCGGCAAAAAGCAACAATTGGTGCTGCCACTCCACACAGGCATGCTTCACACAATATAACAATTTATATAAAAGAAAACATTGGCTAGAAATAAAAATATTTTTTGTTTTTAAAAAGCACCCTTTTCTAAAGTGGCCCAAGGCTCTGACTGAACTTTATTTGTGTATGGGTGTACTCCTTGTGAAAGAGCAGAATGTGTCACTTAAAGTGAAGTTAGCCAATGGCTGAGGTGGGCTGATGCATTACCTCACATTGACTGTTGTGGTGGGCAGAAGAAAAATGTGAATGACACAGCAACAGACCAATAGAGAAAGAAGGCTGGCTGCAAGTCCCTATAATTATATTGTAAGTATAATTGTGTTAACATCCAAAGTTCTTGGCTAATGCCAGACATAAAAAGACACAATTTTACCCACGTCTAATAGTGAATTAGTATATCACAAACTTGAGTCACAAAAATAGGTACATTTAACCCACTAATGAGTCCGGACAGAGAAGTTATCTGACCAAATGTACCACCAAAGAGTCCTTGAATGAATGACTACAACTATCTAGGAAGATTGTACTGACCATAGTGTCACATGAACAAGCAAAGCTGGAAATGTGTGAGGTTACTTGCTATGGGTTTGTACTACTTAAAACAACATAAATGTTTTTTACCCTCATAGACAATCCTCTTACATCATTGATAAATTGTAATGGAGCGAAGTCGTCATAGATGCATAGCTAGTAAAATGAACTCCATTCACATACCATGTATCTGTTTCCAAGTGAAAACATAGCAACAGGTATAATGCAGCTTTCAACTGAAATATTATTTTGATTTGCCTACAGCTTTGCTATATCTGAACCAATTTGCATCCTAATTTGCAAATATGTATACCCAGATATGGGATGTGTGCCAAATTTGGTAAGCATTATTTTCGTGGTTTGGATATCAAGACCTGTACTCTCAATTTTCACTGAACATCGCGGACACTGTGATAGGAATATATCCTGTGTTAACCTTTATTTGTAAATCACTCTTACATTTAGGGTTCTTGCCACTGGAGAGATAAAATAAACAAAACTAGTGGGCATCCTTGGATGCTCTGGTTCACGAGTCATGCCCTGGAAGTGTTCAACAAGCAAATCATGCAAAAAACATCATGTAAAAATATGATAAAATCTCTTCAGAATTAAAAAAAAGTGTGCTTTACGTATTCACCCACATACTCATCTCAGTGGACATAGCACCTGCTTCAGAGATCAGCGGGTAACATAAAAGGAGTAGTACCAGTTTAGTGAGCGATAGAAGCTTGCACTATTGCTGCCATGCGGTGGCTGTTGTCAAGGGAAGTGACGTTTTTGCCCTGCCATTGTGCCACCCTGAGTGAGTGAGGGAAGCTTGTTTTGCTGGTGTCAAGCAATGTCTCCTCTGCGAGGAAAGAAAGTTTGAGCTTTCAATGTCCACTGTTAAGTGAAGCTTACATTGCTGCTGCCCAAGCCATGGCTTTTTTGTAAGCAAGGGAAGCTGGCGCTGTTGCCTCTGTTGCACCTGTTCTAGAAGCAGGGAAGCTTGCACTGGGCTGCCCCACTAGTACTTGTCCAGTGACGGAGAGGTTTACGCAGATACTTGGTTTGTACCTAGTCTTCATTAGAGGGGGATAGCTTTCACAATTGCACACTGTTTTGTGCCTCCGCTGAGTGTTTGCCACCTTTCCGGCAGGCCATGTAAAACATTGTGTGGCGAATATTGTCACACGATGGGGGGTTTATGAGTATGGAATGGAGGCAAGGATGCTGCTATCTGATTGGGGATATATTCGCCTCTGCGTAGCAGTTGGTGAGTGAGCTATTTTGTTTTGAAGAATGCAGTGCTGTTATACTTTTCATTTTATCACTTTTCCCCCAAAACTCCAACACCTTGGGGCATATTAAAGAAAAGTGGCACTACACACAGTGCAGCGCCACTTTTCTTGCGCCCATTAGCGCCCTCTAGTGCCACCATGTATGTGCCGTATTTAAAATACAGCGCACCATCGCGCAGGGTAGGGGCAATCGCATCATTTTTTTTTACGCTATTGATGTACTCTGCAGGAGTAGTGCTAAAATTTTGGCGCTGCTCCTGCAGAGTCCACAGGGGGCCTTTGTATTCAATGGCATGCCCCCTTCTAAGGCCTGCACTGAGCATCAGGGCTGGACTATGGCAGTGTACTTTACTCAGGTATCTCGAAGTGTTATATGAACAGATTGCAGATAGTGCGAAATACAGCTGCTCAGCTCCTTGGTCACATTTGCGTCTCATGTACAAAGCTATGCCCTCCATGGTCCTGATTTTATCAACAAGTTAGTTTCTCCCTATGCTCCCAGGGGTGTTTATGCTCATGTAACCTGAGGCTTGCAGCTATTCCTCGAGTGAAGCTTGGTTAGTTTCTCCCTATGCTCCCGGGGTGTTTATGCTCATGTAACCTGAGGCTTGCAGCTATTTCTCGAGTGAAGCTTGGTTAGTTTCTCCCTATGCTCCCGGGGTGTTTATGCTCATGTAACCTGAGGCTTGCAGCTATTTCTCGAGTGAAGCTTGGTTAGTTTCTCCCTATGCTCCCGGGGTGTTTATGCTCATGTAACCTGAGGCTTGCAGCTATTCCTCGAGTGAAGCTTGGTTAGTTTCTCCCTATGCTCCCGGGGTGTTTATGCTCATGTAACCTGAGGCTTGCAGCTATTCCTCGAGTGAAGCTTGGTTAGTTTCTCCCTATGCTCCCGGGGTGTTTATGCTCATGTAACCTGAGGCTTGCAGCTATTCCTCGAGTGAAGCTTGGTTAGTTTCTCCCTATGCTCCCGGGGTGTTTATGCTCATGTAACCTGAGGCTTGCAGCTATAACTTGAGTGAAGCTTAGTTAGTTTCTCCCTATGCTCCCGGGGTGTTTCTGCTCATGTAACCTGAGGCTTGCAGCTATTCCTCGAGTGAAGCTGGCTAGGCCAGGAGGCTGGTCCTTTAGATATCTTGGCCCTAAGCTCTGGGTTCGGCCTCTCCTTGAAGCTCGATCTTCTGTAAGAGACTCGAGACCTTGCTCTTCTAACTCTTGTGGGTGCCACTAGCCTCTCGGCGCTGGGAGTCTCCGGGCAGCCGTGGCCGTTACAAATGTAATAATAAAAACAATAACATATTTTGTTTAAACTCTGCCGTGCTAACTAATAATAATAGTAAATCAGGAAAGGTTAATTTGGCATGCTACGGTAAATGTTGGGAAATCCTAGGCTCACACCCCTCCCAGACCACTCTAATTTTACTGTCCAAACTACGCCCATTGTAGCCATGACCTGCTGTCTTTCTTAAAATGACTTTTTCTTTAAATTAGAGCGCAATTTATTAATATCTCAGAGCCCACAAAGGACCCTATCTTTTTATATTTACAATTCTTCTAAAGCTTTATTTCTATTCCGGCATTTCCTGTAACAATTTAACTGCCCACGGACTGAAAATACCGCAGATATTCAATTTTTAATCTATTTCAGTAAAAAGTACTGTGGTATACTTGACGCCATCAGATGGCGCCCTTGCTTCACAATTACAAGCAAATCCAGCCTTGCACGTCGTTTGGCATCCCTGCTTAGTTCGTCTGCCATGGTCTTCACGGAGGAAGCGCCTAATGAGAATCTCCCACACGCTCCCAGGATGAAAGTTGTTTTATTTATGCCTGATCAAGCCCATAAACGCCTCCAATGGTATCTGTTATCACTACGCCTTTCAGACACACTGATGGTCCCTCCTTCCATCGACGTCAATTCACCAAAATGCCAAGGGTAGAGGAAGTGACAGCCCACGCAATTTTACATTTAAATTCACTTACCCACACCTTCACCAACAGACACACACTTTCCTACATAGGCACACTCTCACCCGCAAGCGCGCACTCAACATACATTTAAAAGCATTTTTTAGTTACCTGAGCTGCGAGGTACAGTCATATTCCAACTAATTGTACTCCATACGGACGAGCTTCCCTAGTGTTACTGGCACTGATTTCGCCCTGAAGCCAGGGGTCGCAGAGACAGTGCCAGAGGTCACAAGAGGCAAGCTGACGTCCATGCCTCCTTCCCTATATCTCAGGCCCAGATGTAAGATGGTAAATGGAGATGGGTTTTATGTATTTGACAGGCATCTGTAATTTCAAGGTAATCTGTGCTTTTTCTGTATATATATTTTTGAACAACATCGAGCCAATCTCCAACTTCCTAAAAGCGAAACCAAAGACCACACTGGTCTCTGTATGACAAACACAATCAGTGATTAATATGTTAAAACTAAGGACCAGATTTATGCAGGGCTAGCGCCATTCCAATGCCCCATTAGCGTCTTTTTTTTACGCAAATGTGGCGTTGGAATGGCAAAAACGCCACGCCATATTTACAATGCTGCATTGCGCCACTTTGTAACCCATTGCGCCACATTATGCCTGCGTCAGGCATAATGTGTGCGGGGGGGGCTTTCCAGCGCTAGGGGGGGCTGTACAAATGGTGCAAAGGAATCTATGAGATTCCTTTGCACCATTTTTATCAGCATTTTTTAACACCTGCTAATTGCAGGCTTTAAAAAGAGGCTCCCATTGATTACAGTGGGCCTCTAGGTGCTTTGCAGGATTAGCGTAATAAATTGTGACGCTAATCCTGCAAAGCCCCAGACCAGCGTAAAAAGTTATGATGCTAGTAACCCTAACTACCGCCATGGTTGGCGTATATTAAATACGGAGCACACATGGTGGCGTTAGGGGGCGCTAAGGGGCGCAAGAGAAGTGGCGTTGCATTAGGTGCAGCACCACTTTTCATAAATCTGCCCCTAAATATCTTGCAGGATGTCTAGAAATGTACTTAGGAGCTGCCGCTGATGCTGATTGTTGGAGATGTCGAATACCAAGGCTGCCTGTTTTTTATTGTTCAACCTCTTGCCTCGTTCTTCCCCCCATACATGACAGGTCTTTTTTTTATCTCACTCAGGTGGGTTCTTTCCCATCAGTCTTTTCTCCATTTGTACTTCTTTCTCCCTTTTCTGCATTTTCTCTCTCTTGCTCTGGGTCAAAGACTGGTGCAGGCAGTGCTTAGTTTGTAAATAAAAAGGTGCTGATGCCCAATGCCCTCCTCTTAAACACACGGCTGCCTCAATTAAATGTGCGAACACGGAATAATGAGGCAGCGTAATCCTGAAGCCATCTCGCGCCTCTTCAATCCATTTAAAGCCACTCCCTACCCCTTCATCTCACTCTTGCAGCTTTCTACTTTCTCTCTTTGTGACGCTTTTTCAGTTTTCTCTTCCTCCTTCTTTCCCAAATGTGTCTTTTGCTCCCAGCAAATGCTTGCAGCAGAAGACTAAATGCTGGCCCTCAAAACTAAGTGCCGGTGCTAAGCACCGGAAACAACAGGCCAAATTAAGCACTGGGTGCAGGGCAGTGGCAGTTGGATGCCAGAGTAATGTTGGAAAGGTGAATTTTTTCTACATTTCCCAACCTTCCAGGTGAGCAAATCCCACAAGGAGACAGTGAAGTGGTGAATTGTAAAGAACACAGCTCACCATGCCGCGGAATGAATATATTGGCGCTAAGAATGGCCAGTTCGGTGTTCTGCATACATTGTAAAAACACCCATGGAGCATTGGAAGGAGTAAATGAACAGCCAAAGAAAAAGAGAGGCTAAAAGTGAGTAAATTGGGCAGCTGAGGCTAGGAGACCAGGGGTAGACTGCCATCACCCTATGAGCCCACCATGTAGGCCTAGGTGCCAACAATCTGATCATGCCCTCCACCACTGGCCCCACCATGAAGGCAACTGTACCCAGGTGGACTGGCACAGGAAAATACCTGTCAGACCTTTCGTTTTCAGATATTTTTGAGACAGAAGGTTTCTGCAGCACCCTGGAGGTCCTGCCTCGCCTCAGACTTTGTAAAAGTTTTATGATGCCATTATAGTTTAGGGTATTATATTGCCTATTGGGGAAACCACCTGCCAGGTAGCGGAGAAGGTGGGGTGGTTATAACATCCTTGAATGCTCCTAAATCAGCAGAGGGGTCAGCTATAGAGGCTTAGATACAGCCCGCTGCCCCAATGGCCAGTCTATGCTGGAGGGAATCAGCTGCCTGATCCTGAGAGAACCAGAACATAGAGAATTACAGATGGCTATAATTATGAAGTTCTTGTGACACATGTAAATATACAGACCAGATGTAAGAGCATGGCCTCTCCCATAAATACCCAAGACATATCTCACCAGATACTGACCACTGATAAGCAGGATCCCTTGTGTAATTTCTACTTTACTTACCTGTAATCTTCATTACTCCGATCTTGCACTCTTCATCCCTTTACTTAATGTTGCACTTTAAGGATCCACCTTAACCTCATGCACCCTCTCGGCAAGAAGTCTTTCTTTCATGTTAATGTACAGAAGCCACCATTTTTCAGTATGAAGGGGGATAAGTCTTCTCCCCTTCTTGTTCCTCCTTGCAGCTAGCAAGCTTCTTTTTCCAAAGTCTACTTAGTAAGCCAGAATCAAAGGTGCTGAGCATGTCGCAGTACACACACCCAGCATTGCAGCATTTGGCAAACGGCAGAAGGGTGTAGGGTGGGCCCACATTGGACAAGCTGCACAACTGAACACAAATGTGGAGAACAAGCATCAGTAGCAGTGTGTGGGTCCTCACTGGTACCTTTTAACATGATTGACTCCAGAGTTGAGATGTACTGTAATGTAAGGTGGATATGTAGAGCACTGCTTGTCACCCTTGAGGGTATCCACATACTAACTTTTTCAGAATTAAATCAATGTTGCATCCAATGACGGTATTGACCCATATAACACTTAAAGTGGCAGTCAGTAGTAACACATTTAGGGCCATACGTACGAACACATTTTCCCATTGACACAGAATGGGAAAAACCCTTTGCTACATCTGGCCCTTAGTAACCAGAAGCAGTGATGTGGCGAGCACTGCCATAGTTGAATGTTGGAATACTCATGCTTTATTAAGGTGTACACTCGTAAATGGAGAGTGTACTGCAAATGGCAGACAGTAGGGGGACATTCAGGTAACATCTTTATTAAAACAAGCATTTGCAATTCAATGGGTCTCGCGTTTGCTTGAGTTAGAGCTATTAGTGGTGTAAATTCTTAACTGGACTTTTTTTGACACATAAATTGAAAAGTAAAAGTAAAACAGCTGACAAAAGAGAGACGATACAAAGCGCCACTGCCGACATGATTGTGAGCACGAAGGAGAGACACAAAAAGAAAAAGAAGTGCACTCGCATCAAACGTATCAGCAAAAGTTCAATTATCCATGAAACAGGGTCGATGGAGAAAAGACTGACCAAAACCACCCTGAGAAGGAACAAACGTAAACCATTTACCAATGATAACAAAGGATTTTTGAAAGGCAAGCCCATGAACGAGTGATGTTGATGGGCGTGTGGAGGGCGTGGTTAAAAGCCCACAGATAGACTACAACAGGCCACATCGCTTGCACGCTCAACCTAAAAAGCAGATGAGTTGTGGGTATGAAATAGCATTTCCAGTTGCAGCTTGGTATTTTTTTAAACATCTTATGTTCCCTTAAAATAACATTTACTCCCAGGACATAATTAGTTACGCTTCCATCATTATAGTTCAATATTGTGATGTAAGTGTATTGATGGGATGCTTTGGTGTAGTTAAAAAAGGAAGGGGACAAGGATGGCAGGTTTACTGGTGCCATTTGTGCACCAGGCAATCTGCTGAGACACTTGCAGCAGAATCCATGATGTCATGTGTGGAGCTACCACACAATAATTCAAGCTGAAAGCTGTCACCTGTCAGTTCAAATGTGTACTTGTTTTGTCAGTGGTGCAACAACTGTGCCCTAGGCCACAATAAATGCAAAGAAAAAATGGCCCCTCCTTCTGGGTTTGGTACAAAAAAACTCCTTCAACTGGGGTGCAGTTGGTCCAGTGGCGTAATGCAAAATGATGTGGCCCCCTGCAGAACGTGTAGAGAGGCTCAGAAGTCCCCCATACCTTACAGATGTTCATTGGCCTTGGGTGTAATGGGGCCTCCATAAAGCATTTAGCTTTGCATGTTTTTCCGTTTCTTGCTCACAGAACTGTTTAAAGAGGATAAATAAGTGCCAGTCCCCATAAATAAATGCTGGTGGCTGCCACTGCAGCCACTGGCTCAATGTAAGCACTGGGAGTGCAGAATCCTATAGAACTTGATGTGAGCACCAATCCAAACATGCCCAACTCAAAATCTCCTAAAATTTGCCACGTGTGGCAACGAGGCACACTGCTAGAGTGGAGTAGGTGTCTTGTACCCAGTGAGTTAATTTGAAACATGATAAGTGCCACGGCCCTTGTCAGGATACCACAGCAGCTTGCACCACCCAATGCCCCTATCCAGTGCTGCTAAAGACAGTATCACACAAACTAATAACAATCACTCTTGTGGAAGGGTGACAAATGAGACTATTCCAGCCCCCCGGGAGCTATAGGAATAGCTTGAGTGGCAGACATTAGTAAATTGTAATCCAGACTGCATTAATAAAAAACTGTTCTTGTGCTCATATCTGAATTAGACAAACAGTGCCACCATGTGGTAGACTGTCATAAGTGGTGGTATTGACAATTTGGTGGCGGTATCACCGGCTCAAATTAAGAACTGCTTGTACCACTTGAGGCATGGTGCTAGGACATGAGCGGAACTCATGTCAGGAGGAGTGCCTTATAACATAGCATCCAGATTTCAGTACTGAAGAAGATCAGCCTACAACCTAAAGGCTGGGTCGTTTTGGTCCGAAATACAGTAATTAATAGAAATGAGCTGCGATATTCAGTAATAAAGACAGTTGTTTGGAATACGAAACCATCATATGGGGCCAGCGCACACTTTAGAAATGAAGCCCTGGGATGGGCCCCCATCCACAGGAACTCACTCAGGAGTGAATGTATATGAATGAAAAATGGAGCAGGGAGGATGTGTGAGTAATTTTGGAGTGTGTAAATAAATAATGCATCTCTGTCCATAATGGATATCGATAATGCATCTCACGTCTCTAAGTCTCTTTTGGTGGGTTTTGTGCAATAGTGGGCCAAAGTTTAGGTCCCATCTCCCATTAGGGTCCCTGGGAAAGTTTAAGCCCTGGTATATGATGTGGTTTAGTTTGACTCAGTTTTGTTCTGGCCCGAGAGTCCGGGTATTGACCAGTGATTGGTACATAGATCGACTTAGCCCAGTTGGCCAGAAGGCCCGAGGTGTCACAATAGATTTTCAGAATGCCATTTACTCTTCGTGTTGAGCATCCATGTCTCTGAACATATAGAAGCATGTCACCTGTGTTGGAGGTTTTTTTTAAATGCGCAATTTTGGGTGACAAATTATTTTGAGTACTGTTAGAAATGGGGTTTTTCGTTGGCAGTCAGGTTACCCCCTGTCCAAGCAAGGACCCTCACTCTAGTCAGGGTAATGGAGAATCACACTCAGTTAACCCCGCTCATCCCCTTGGTAGCATGGCACGAGCTGGCAGACTTAACTCAGAGACAATGTGTTAAGTATTTGTACTAGCACACAGAGTAATACAGTGAACCACTACAAAATGACAGAACACAGGTTTAGAAAAATAGTTATTAATTTATCTAAATAAACAAGACCAAATATGATAAAGGTCCACAATATACAGTTAAAAATATGAATTTAGCACTTAAAAGCAAGAGAACAGTGATTTGAGGTGAAATCACTGCAAATTGGTAAACTACGGCGTCGTAATGAAGTTGTTTCCTACAGTGCGACAGCAATGACGCCGTTCACGTCGTTGGTCGACCTCCAGGTACAGTACCTTCAGAACAAGTAGAAAACAGACGTTGGACTTATGACACTCCGGTGTCAGCGAAGTCGGGTAGGATCAGCGGTTGCAGCGACACGAGGCCTACAGGGTCGTCAGACTTCTTCCTGAGGTCCACAGCCTCGGGGTAGGCGGTGTTGCGGTTCCGGCATAGCGGCGTCAGCTCACAGGATTGTCAGATTTGCACTCAATGAGGTCCACGGCCTTGGGGTAAGGAGCGTTGCGGTTCTGGGCAGTGGCGTCCTTTTCGAAGTCGCACGGCATCGTCCGGCATTGGTAGATTGTTTTTTCTCAAGGAATTCACTTTCAAGGGTCCAGGAACCAGAATGACACCCTCAGACAAACTAAAGTCCACAGCAACTAGACTCAGATCTGGATGGTGAAGCCTTTGCAGTTCATGAGGCTTCAAAACCGGAGCCAAGCTCTACTCCAAGCCGTTGCAGTCATTTCTCAAGTAGGAATGCAACAAAGTCCAGTCTCTGCCACAGCGCAGGCAGTCACAGCAACTGCAGGATAGCCCAACATAGCACAGTCACAGGCCAGGGCATAATTCCTCCACAGCTCTTCAGCTCTTCTCCAGGCAGAGGTTCCTCTTGAATCCTTGAAGTAATCTAATTTTCAGGGGTTTGGGTCCTCTTCTTATACTCCTTTCTGCCTTTGAAGTAGGCCTACTTCAAAGAAAAGTCTCTCTTGTTTGTAAGATCCTTCCTGCCTTACCCAGGCCAGGCCCCAGACACACACCAGGTGGTTGGAGGCTGCATTGTGTGAGGGCATGCACAGCCCTTTCAGGTGTAAGTGACCACACCTCCCCTCCCTCCTAGCACAGATGGCTCATCAGGATATGCAGGGTACACCCCAGCTCCCTTTGTGTCACTGTCTAGAGAGAGGTGCAACCAGCCCAACTGTCAAAGTGACCCAGACAGGGAATCCACAAACAGGCAGACTCACAGAATGGTTTAAGAAAGAAAATGCCTACTTTCTAGTAGTGGCATTTTCAAACACACAGTCTAAAAACAAACTTTACTAAAAGATGTATTTTTAAATTGTGAGTTAAGAGACCCTAAACTCCACATTTCTATGGGCCTGTTGCAAATGTTTTTGCATTTCCCAAATTGCGAATTCAGTTAGGAATTCGCAAATTAGGAAATGCAAATCCCAGGGTGCTGGGGGCCAAAGTCCCCCTCTGCTACACCCCAAAAATATTTTTACGGACATGTGAAGCACACACATGCCTTAGTGGCATGTGTGCGCTACATGTCAATTTTAAAAATGCATTTATGATGCATTTTTAAAATTTGCACATGGTTACCACCAAACTTTAGTTTGTGGTAATTGCATTTCCTAAATGCCCAATTCGCATTTAGGAGATGCGTGATACATGTGCTTTGGAAATCGCAAATAGGAATTCTCTATTTGCGATTTCCAATTTAGAGAGTCGCAATCTGCGATTCTCTAAACGGGGTCGCAATTTTAAGGAATCGCTGTTTTAGCGATTCCTTAAAATTGCACTGCGAATGCCTTTCATACATTGTTAAAGCCATTTTGGCATTCGCAAATGGCCGAATTTTGAAATTCGCACCGTTTGCGAATGGAAAAAAGCTTTATACATCTGGCCCTACATGCCTTATAGTTATGTGGCTTACTATGATTTGTCTAAAATGTGTTATCGCTAGTCAAACCACTGTGAGTCTGCAGTTTTTGCTCATTATTAGTGCTAGAAATGTGTATGAAAATCCCTGGTTTTGGGGGTGAGCCAGAGACTTTTCTATTTCCTCACGAGACTCTGTCCCTTTGTTCAGAGACTTTCACCTTTCAATTAGAAATGCTGTCGGTCTCCTTTGTGATACAGACTCAGAGACTTCCTGAGTTCCTCCATGGCTCTGTCTCTTTTTCTACTGACTTTGCTGTTCACTTGGGACTTAGAATTATTCAGACTTTTGGTTATGTACTCTTCATTTATGTCTTCTCTGCATTTACTATTATGTGCTACTTTTGTTGAGTTTGATGTTGAGAAGGGTGGTGACTTACTACAACATCAAGGGTGCTGTAGTGGAACCGCCTGCGTAGGTTTTGGGGTGATCTAAATATCGGGATACATTAGTATATTGGGGTTCAGCTCCCACATCTGTGTCTAACGGCCTGCAAGCCTCACCATCTAAAACCTCACAACTGTGCATGTCATTTGATCCTCTCTGTGAGTGGTTCTATGATCAATGAAATTAGGGGCGGTAGAGTGGGCATCACAGGGGCCACGCTTGATCGGAAGGGAGGGGATAGCATCCCATTGACTCTGACCAGAGCGCTATTCACTTTTTGGAGGACTTGAAAGATAAAAGGCGATTGTACAGAATCAAACACCTTTTTGAAGTAAATCAGAATTTATGTAGAGGATCCAATCAGCTTCTCTGCTCTGGTGAGGGACACGTACAGCTGGTGTATACAATGATGAGGGCTCTGGCCCAGTTTTGGTAAGCATGAACTAGCCTCCGCACAAATAGAACCAATCTGCTAACAAGTATTCACATCAGGATTTTAGATACAATGTTATCAACAGGATCGGCTGATGCCATGCTTTGGGATAGCCACTATGGTAGCACATTGGACTCTGCGATGTAGCAAACCTGTTTGTTGGGCTTCTTCCTATAGCACTAAGAGGTGGAAAAAGGCCAGCAAAGAGTATTTTTTTCAAAATTCTGCAGGAAACACATTTGGACGGGGACATTGCAGAGGTTGCCTCCTAAGTTTCCTCTATAAAATTGAGCTGTCTAAGTCGTATTTGTGTTCTGAGTGCATGTATACAATCGGGTCTGCAATCAGATGAACTCTTTCCAGATTGGGCGGGGTCATCCGTCGTCAATAGAGCTGACAGTAGTATCCTGCAAAAGAATCTGCAATTGAGTTGGCATCCAGAACCAGCCCCTCATTGGGGTCTTGTATAGAGGGAATTATTCTAGCTTCAAACTCAAGGGTTGCCAGTCAGTACAGCAACTTGCCAGCCTTGTCTACTAGCTCATAAATCCTGTAATGCCAGGCTACCCTGGAAATCCTTGCCATTCCCAGAAGGCACTACGTCGGCGCCAGCCTGGCTCTAGCCCGGCTCCGGTGAGTCTTCTATCGCACAGCCTTGCACATCTACAGAGAATTGAATTTCCTCTGATTGTACTGTATCCTTGTTAGATTAAAATATGTTGTGATCCTGTCTCTGAGTGAGGCCGCGAAGTCATTGTCCATCAACCACCAAGACGCCTGGTACTTCCCTCTTTTAGGACATCTAATTCCAACATGAAGCCACAGCGCCTTGGGAGAATGGTCCAACAAGCCCTTCAGAAGTATCTGCAACATCCGCACTCCCAGCCGTCAGCTACAGACATCATGAAATAATCTCTTTCAGACATTCTAGGGAATATTTAAGAGCCCCTAGCGCCACCTCAGCACCACCTTAGCATCATTTTTTGGAAGCTAAGACGCCACTAAAGTGGCTTTTCTGCCGCACCATATTTACAAAGTGGTGCAATGCATACATTTGCAAGAGGGGCGTTCTGGTGCTGGGAGGCCCGCAAAAATGGCACAGTGAAGTTTAAAAGATTTCACTGCTCCATTTGTGGCGTCATTTTTATTACCTGCTCAGAGCAGCTGTTAAAATGACGCACCCATTGAAATCAATGGGCCTCCTTGCACTTTGTTGCACTAGCGTCAAACATTTTGATGCTAGTGTAGCAACGCGCCACAATAGCATCAAACATTTTGGCGCTATCGTGCTAACTACCGCCATGGTGCGCTGTATTATAAATACGGCGCAACCATGCTGTTGTTAGGTGCCGGTAGGGGGTGCAAGAAAAGTGGCGTATCATCTGTGATGCACCACATTTTCTTAAATATGGGCCTCTTAGTTTTGCTAACCTGAAGCATTTCTAATTGGCACCTGAGGCTAGTGCTTATGGCATGTGGTTTAATGCTAGTGCTTATGGCTTTTGAGCCATATTTTACACAAGGCACCACTTGCTTTGCATACTAAATGCTACAGAAAGGAGTTATGCTCCTATTGAGAAGGAATTGCTTGCCTGTGTATGGTCATAGAGGAAAGTTTTTGAGGAAGAAGTTGCTCCATAGTACATTTTAGTGTCTAATAGAAGATCTTGAAGATGAAAGACAGATGAGACATTATACCAAATGTGTTATTAGTGATGGGATGCTGACACCTGAATCTTCAACCTCGGCACCTGTGAAGTGGCCACAACACACATAGCAAGAAATAGATTTTGACATTTCAGTAGCATTTAAAATCTTGACCTATGCCTCAACATTTGCATATAAAATGTGTAAGTAATGTCACAGGTGAAACAGTTTTAGAATTCTTTAAGGAAGTGTATTTGAGGCCAGGAGTTCAGAAATTTTGTTTCCAAAAAATTGGGTTTATATAGCATCTCACTTGATGAAAGATCATGTACTACCACATGGTATCAAACATATCATCTCATCATTAAATGATTCCCAGTGCAATGGGAATAGTAAAGTGTTTCAAGAAAGCATTCATTCAGAGACTGGAAATGATAGGAAGACTATTTGCATAAAATGTTATGTATATTTCTACTCCACATAGGTCACCTTCATATTGGTGGAGAGTAGGAGTCCGGTGGCTAAAGTCTGTCTCTAGCGGTACAGAAAAAAGAAGGTAGAAGAAGGTAGACTTCAGACTTTATTGCAAAAGTAAACATCCAAGACAGGAGCATACAAATCACAATCTGCTTAGAATTTCTATAACACTCACAAGAAAGTATCTACTCCCAGGTTCTGTGAAGGAGAACGGTGACAATTCTTAGACTTGGACAAAGAGTTTCTTTAAATATGGCAAACTCTCAAAGGGGTTACAATTAATTGCTGTAGTATAGTTATCCAAGTTGTATGAATTTGAATATAATAAAAGTTGCAATGTATGGTGATAAATGAGATACAAAGAAGTCTGTAAAGTGAGAGATGATGAAATGTATGATTTGTTGCACAATGTGAATTTTAACTCGTTGGGTGCAGATGAGATGAACTCCCTCTCCCCCACCCTTCATTTACAGTATGGAGGGCATACATACATGTATGAACTACTTGTGCTCACTTCAGAGGGCTTTCTTTTTACAGGCCTCCACTTCAGGCTCCTGGGGAAGAGCTTCCCTGGTTATGGCAAATTGGTCCACCCCACCAAGGACTTTAACAGTCTTTATGCTTACATGAGGTGGGCAGATGGGGAGTAGGAGGTAGAAAGCCCTACTAGACACCAGTGACTAGTTTTTGAACAAAAAGGTTGGAACATCTGCACGGCTTGACATCAGGCCCCCACTCCGTCCTAATGGCCTAGAAAGTCTTTTTGCCTCCATGGAAGAAGATTGAGGGTTTACCCAGCAGGAAAGAAAAACCACTAGACACAAGGAAAACTGTATTTAAAAAAAGGGAATTAGTGAGGCACCAGTATATGTAGCATCAGGTAGATCCTTGCATCCCCATGCCTTAGACTGTCTTTCTGCTCGAGAAGTGAAAGATTAGACGTTTAATCCCAATGTACCTGCCTGTCTGCCCACTTGACACCAGGGGAAATATTTCTTATAATGGATCCATCCTAGAGTCAGGCAGCACCCTCAACACCGCTATGCCCTAGACAGTCGTTCAGGACCCCTTGGAGGACATTGGTGGAGTTAACCCATTCTGTCCATTCCTCTGGGATAGAAAGCTCACTAGACACCAGAGAAAAACATTAGCAAAAGGAATGGGATGATGCCCCTAGCAGCTCAAAAAGCCAGGAGATACCATTGATATGTGACCAGAAAAAGCAATGAGGTTGTGAGGCCCCATGCCCTGTAATTGGGCCTACCTCCACCATCACTGGACACCTGACTGCTTCACCCCACCTATTTGGTCTCCGCAGGGGTCATTACGTCCAATAGACCCCAGGGACGAGTGAGAAAGGAGGGCAGAAGATCCACTAGACACGAAGGATATGTTTTGTGTCAATGGGATGAATCCCTGGTCTGTCTGTTCATCAGGCTGCATCGTCTACCTGTGGGCACATGACAATCTTTCTTCCCCTGGTGGTGTAAATTGAGGTGTTTACCCTAAACTGCCTGCCGCATGATACCAGAAGGCTCACGTTGGAGTTAAAAAAGGATTGAAGTGGGCAGCAGGCCTGTCTTGGCAGCGGGCTGCACAACCCACCCTCAGTTACCAGACAGTTTTTATGACCCCTTGGGAAGGCTGATTGGTAGATGAAACCCAAATATGCCCATTCCAAGGGAGTGGCAAGCCCACTAGGACTTTTCCTGTTGGCTGTAAGTTTAAGAGTTTTCTGCCCCATAAACCTGAGAAAATATTTTTTCACCAATACTTTCACACGTGCAGAGATTTTTTGGGTAAGAAAAAGTAGTGTGATTCATGAAAGCCACACCACCCAGGATACCGCCTGACTACCTAGTTCTTAGAAATGCCTGGGTTTGGTAGGCATTGAGGTGCCAACTGACCGCAGGTCTAAATATCACAGCTACACTTTGCCTTTCCCCCCAGATTCTGGCACTTTCCCTCAGAGATATGTACATCATTTTGCCTAAAAGTTGCTGTTTGTCAGGCAATCTTTGTAAGAAGAAATGGAGGGATCCATGTAAGCCATAGAACCCCGGATTCCTCTAGGTCAGTGGTTCCCAACCTGCGGTCCGGGGACCCCTGGGGGTCCGCGAAGCCTTCTCAGGGGGTCCGCGACTGCTCAGAAAATTAAATAATATTAACAGATTAGGTCCACAGATTTCAGTAATGGCTTAGAGGGGGGGTCCCTGGATTCAAATAATGAGTCAGTGGGGGTCCCTGGTTCCAATAATGATAAAGTGGGGGTCCACAGACGTCAAAAGGTTGGGAACCACTGCTCTAGGTGTCTACTTTGCACAAAGGTCTGGGGTTGATTAGTTTCCTTTTGTGCAGGATAATCCAGCACAAAATACCAAAGCTACCCCAATCCCAAGAATGATTGGAATTCAAAGCAAACATTTTGCTGTTTCTAGGGTGAATTTTGGGGCTTTCCCTGGCTTGTAAAATAGTTCACCCATATAAGTAATATACCCTATTTAATTATGAGAGGTGTGAGAATGCTGGGTGGTAGCGATTTTATCATTCACTGAAGATTCCGGAACATTCCCTCACAGAAAGATGCAGAAATTCTGTGATTTTACCCAAACGTTCATGTTTGCAGGGCATACAGGGTAATAAAAGTTGGTGGGATCGGCACAAGCTACACCATCCTACACTCTTCTTAGCATCTAGTTTTCAGAAATTCCAGGTGTTGGTAGGTTTCTCTTGCGGCCAGCCGACCCTGAGCACAAATACCAGAGCTACTCACATTCTAAGAATCAATGTGGTGTGAAAAACTGTTTTTGGACTTTCGCTATCGCAAGCAATACACCCACTCACATCGATATTTTACCAATTTTATCAGGAGCAGAGTGGGAAAGCTGGGTGGTAGGACTATTGGCAATTCCTGAAGATTCTAGCACTGTCCCTTACAGAAATGTGAATATCTGTGATTTCACACAAAGTGTGATATACGAAAGGAATTCTGGGCTTCAAAAATAGGAGCTTCTATTTTTCAGAAATGTTTGAGTTTGATAGGTTTATTTGGGGGCAGGTAGATTCTGGTTCCAAATGTGGACGACAGCTCCCATCATGAAGTCTATATTATCCAAAGGTCATTTTGTCTGTTTACAAGTCGCAATTTTGGCACTTTCATGTCCTGTGCATTTGCACTAACAACACATTGATTACCATTTTTATGCAAGTGCAGAATGATAGGATATATGTAATTATCTATTTAATTTTTTTTTACTTTTGGCTTCTAATTGTATGCCACTCTGCGCAGAACACACATTTTGGAAAACACCCTCAGAATCACCTGAATTATGGGTAATCCTAAAGTTAGAGTGGTAGAAAAAATCCACAATCCTAACTTCAGATTATTGGGCACATTTAAAAAATGCATAGCTTTCCTTTAGAAGCATGTTTTTTATTCATTAGATTTTTATGTCTGGCATGAGCCAAGACTTTTGATTTTACTAAAGTTATATGTACCTTATAGGAACGTTCAGAAAGCTACCTTCATCCATTGGTCTGTTATTTTAACATTTGCATTTTTTATTCCACCCACTACAACATACAGCATGGGAAAATGGGCCAGCCAACTTTGGCCTTCGACTAACTTCACTGTGAGTTATATCATTCTGTCCTTTAACAAAGAACACGTCCTTTCACAAAGTAGTTTACACTAGTGGCACAACTGCTATGGCAATGTGTACTTTTTGAGAATAAAAAATATTTAGCTTTTAGCTACGTTTTTTTTTATATTGATGAGGGTCTAATAGTTTCCAAAGAAATGTAGATTTGCAAAAATCATGATAGAACAAAGCAAAAACTGACAAATCCAAAAGGCTTGCAGCCAAAATATTGACTTTGCCAATGTTTGTTACTTTTGGATTGATGTATGTTCCAAACACAAAGAAAAATCATTGTAAGCAGCAGCTTACAATGATTGGCTAGCTCTTGATACCATGTTTTTTGGACAGCCAATAAGCACTATGTATTTGTATGACCAGAAGAGTTTCATGGACGAAATGCTGCAATACTTTTTTATATCAGCCTTTAGTGCAAAAACTTTTAGACTGAATCATTGTCACATATTTCTCTTGTTCCTAGTCGTAGGATTTTTACTTACAAATTATTTTTGGGGAGGAAAACTTGAGTGAGCAACTCAGTGACCCCTTGCTGAATTCTGATTTTTGTTTTCTGGTTTTCATAAATGCATATCATTCCAGGTTCCCCCACAGGTCTCTACCCTCCTTCTGCCATAACCTGTAAGTTGGCAGAAACAATAAAATAGGAAAAATACTGACAGCCATTTAGAAAAATGCATACACTGTGGAGAATTTCTTTTTCTACTCTGCCTGTTTCTGCAAGCTGGGAAAAGGGTTTTCTTGCACAGCAAAATGTCTGTGGGAGAGATTTTTAGAAAAAATAAACCTTTTTCCCACTTTTCAAGAAAAAACTAAAATGTTTGCAGATTCTTAGATTCCTCTGGGGGAGCCACATACCCTGGCACCCTTACAATCCCTGGCATTTGGGAAAGAAGGAGACAAATTCAGATATCTTTTGTAGAAAAAAAGTTATGAAGGCTTCTTAGACCTGGCACTCTTGGCGTGGTTCCCCCCTAACCTTTTGCCTTCACTCCTCACAGTTTTGATTAATTAGTGTTTGTTGACCTTAAGACTCTGTGCACTTTACCATTGTTACCCAGTGCTAAAGTGTTTGTGCTCCCTCCTTTAAACATGGTAGATTGGCTTAAACCGATTGGCTTATTTAATCTACTTAGAGGTCCCTAGTAAAGTGGCACTTCAAGTGCCCAGAGCCTGTAAACTAAATGCTATTAGTGGGCCTGCAGCACTGATTGTGCCACCCACTTGAGCAGAACTTTACACACGTCTCAGGCTTGCCACTGCAGAGCCTATGTGTGGAGTTCTAAACTGCCATTTTGACCTGGCAAAATACACCTTTTACCAGGCCCAAACCTTCCATTTCAATACATATACGTCCCCACTAGGGTAAGCTCCTGACAGCCCCAAGGGCAAGGTGCATGTATTTAAAAAGCTGGACATGTACTTTTACGTTTTACATGTCCTGGTAGTGAAAAACTCCTAAATTATATTTCCACTACTACAAGGCCTACCTCTGAAATAGGATAATAGTTGAGTTACCTTATTACATTTTATAAGTTTACTTTCCAAATAGGAAGAGATAATCAGTTCATGTTTGGTGTATGTGGACTCACAAATTAGAATCCTAACTTATGGTGAAGTCAGATTTTAAATTGCAATTCTGAAAATGGCACTTTTTGAAAGTTTGCATTTTCTTGCCTTAGCCATTTGATGCCTGTAGCCGGTCTCTGGGTCACAGGACTGGGTATGTGTGTCAGTTGGGCTTTGTGTTTTCCTCTGAGACAGCCACACACAATGAGGTAGCTTAGGTGTGACTGGATGGGCCATCACTAGCAGGATGGGAGCGAGGAGCTGGGTGCAGCCCTACTTACACTTAAATAGACTGTGTCCTGCCTCCACACAAAGAGCTGCATACCCTCTGTAGTTTAGTCTGGAGTCAGGTAAGGCAGGGCATTTGTGTACTTCAAAGGCATGCCTCTAGAAGCATCTCCTCACTTCAAAGTCATGACTGTGTAAAAAAGAAAGACCTCAGGCACCAACTCTTTGTTACACTTCTGGACCTGTGAAGGCTGATCTGCTGCTACAAGGACTGCCACTCTGCTGGACTACTGCTCTAAAAGAACTGCTGTCCTGCTGACCTGCTGCCTGCTGCCCTCTTACCTAGAGAAGAAGAACTGAACCTGCAACTTCATCTTAAACCTAGGAGCCCAGAGTGACACAAAGAGCAAGTCTGCTGGCCTCTTGATCTGAGCTGACATAAAAGCCTCCCCAACTAGCTTCTCTAACCAGTTGCAGTGAATACCTGACCCCCGAGTAGTGCATCTCATGTACTGGACCCTTAGTGTGGCTCATGGGCTCCTAAATCAAGCTTTTGGGCTCTTAAAGACCAGGCAGGTTCGTACCAACACCACACAGCTTGCCCCAAAATAGAGCGCGAGCCACCACCAGCCTGTCTATTCGCATAGCAGACATTGGCCGCCTCCTGAGGACTGCCAATGCGAAGCACCAGCCCATCCATCCACGATGCCTGGACTGCAATGCCTATCATTGCCCTTGATACTCTTTTTGCTACCTGCGACCCTCTGCAATGTGAATGAGATGCTCAGGTGTGAAACCTGTGCTTGAAATCCCACCGGATTCAAGCTAGCCTGGCTGATGAGGAGCAATATCCCTAAAGCGGTCCCAGGATGCTTTCTGGTCCATGGAGGACCTGACCTGGCAGCTTGGGCTGGACTGTTCCCACGGGTAGCAGGGTCAAGACTGATTTGCATATGACTGGGTCCAAACTGGAAAGATGTAGAGAGCAAAAAATTATGGAATTAGGCCCAGATCTATGACTGGAGGGGAATGTTTGACTTTGTTCAGCTTCCGTCCATCATCTGTTCTTTTTTAACCTTTTTAAAGTGGCATATTAACATAGTAATTTAAAATATGCCTCTACCATCCATTTGGTTGTAAATTATTATTAATTTAAGTCCTTGAACCATGGTGCTAGCTACTCCCCAAATGCAGTTGTTCGTTATAAGGGGATATAATGTAGCCCTGTGCTGTTCTGTGAGAAAGCCAGCCTTGCCACAGTGAAAAACCACTTTGGAGATGTTTTACTTCCAGGACATGTACAACTTAAGTACACATGTCCTACTCTTTAAACGCCCTACACCGTGCCCTACAGACATTTATGGTCTACCTTAGGGGATACATAAGTAATACAAAGGAAGTCTTGGGCCTAGCAAGGCAATTATTTTGACAGGTCGCATTTTCAGTTTTAAAATTGCACCCTTGAGTGCAGAAGCAGGCCATGAAGACATACTTTGCCTTGTTACGTTAATGGTGGCACAACAGGTACAGCAGGTCATTATGACCCCGGCGGGCGGAGATAATGTGGCGGTAGTACCGCCAACAAGCTGGCGGTACTTACTGCCACATTATGACACTGGGAGGGTGGCTTTAGCCAACCCACCAATGTACCACTCCAATCGCCATCGCTGTAGCAGCCGCTGGGGTGCAGATAACAATCTCCAGCCCAGCGGCTGCTATTGTGCCACTGGCGTCATCATGACCCTGCCTACCACCATGGTTTCCATGGCGTTCATAACGCCACAAAAACCCTAGTGGTAGGCCCTATCAGTGACAGGGAATTTCCTCCCTGTCACTGATAGGAGGCTCCCTCCCAACACTCCCCAGACACCCCCACCTTCATCCATGCTCCCCCTCCCTTCCAACCCCCTCTATACACACACACAGACGCGCACTCATTCACACAGACATACATACATACACTCATGCATTTATTCATTCACGCACACATCAACACTTGCAGACACGCATTCACATTTCCATTCATACACGCACTCACACACTTGCATACACTCACGCAAACAACACGAAACACACACTCGCATTCACGCACACACACACACCTACATGCACATCCCCCAACACACACACAACACCCGCACCCCCCTCCCCTGTCAGAAACCCGACTTACCTGTATCCAGGGGGTCTTCTGGCAAGGAATGGTACTGGCGCTGCTGCCGCCAGCAGCGCCCACCAGCAGAACACCACCAGGCCATATCATGTGTCACGATACGGCTGGCAGCGGTCTACTGGCGTGGCGCTGCTGGTGGTAGCAGCGCCACCTTACCACCATCCGCCGGTATGGCCACAGCTGGATTTCCGCCCATCTTGTGGCAGAAATCTGGCTGAGGTCATAATTTGGCAGACGAATGGTAGCCGCGGTGACGGTCTTTTGGCGGCCGTTGCCATGGCGCTAGGCAGTTTTTACCACCAAAGACATAGGCCCTCGCCCGCCAAGTTTGAACCACCAAGCGGCCGCCTATATGGCCGCAAACCCGCTGGCCGCATTTCAACATCCCCGCTGGGCCGTAACATTGCAGCCAGCTCCTAATGGAAACTGCGGTGTTGCCGCCGTGCGACGGGTGCAGCTGCACCCATCGCGCTTTTCCCTGTCTGCTGTGCAGACAGTGAAAAGCAGGGTGGGGCTGTGCCTGGGGGCCCCTGCATTGCCCATGCCAAGTGCAGGGCCCCCGCGACTCCCCTTCCCGCCAGCCTTTCCATGGCAGTCTCTACCGCCATGGACAGGCTTACGGGAAGGGGAGTCATAATCCCCAGGGCAGCGCTGCCCTGGCGGATTATAACTGCCAGGACAACGATGGCGGAAAAACGCTGGACCCGGCGGTGTGACCGCGGCGCTAGCACTGCGGTCAAAATATGGCGAATTGTACCGCCAGCCTGTTGGTGGTACAATCGCCAATTCAACCCTGGCAGTCTTTGACCACCAGGGTTGTAATGAGGGCCACAATGAGGGCCACAGTCTACTAGTGATAGTTAACTTTCAGGCCCTGAGAACACAAGGTGCTATGTATTTTGGACTCATATATAAGTTAAACATACCAATCAGAGATTAGCCAATTCATCATGTTTTAGGGATCGGAGCACATACATTAGGCACTGGGTTGTAGTGCCCCTATGTTCAGAGTTCATACCCCAGCAATAAAATCCACAAGCAATAAAATTCAGCAAAAAACAGGGGTGAGGGCATGCAAAAAGCACATTTTATAATGGGCAATGGGACCACCACCAAAACATTCAGAACGGGTTGTTTCTTCTGTCCAGTCCATCTTGTGGGTCACATTAGTTTAGAGGGGGCCCAAAATCATAACCTCTTCCACCATTCAATGCATATTTAAACTTTCCTATGGTTGAAACTTTTGTTTTTACAGCTGAGAGGAGCTTGTATTATAAGGGCCTTGTTTGTAATAATATTCTGATAGCCTTGCTCGGCCTGCAAATGTGTAATGCACTATGCTCTCCAAAGGATGAAGGATGATAATTGCACCAAGGCACTACTAACTTAGTAGGCTCCACAGGGACAGCTAGCCACAACCAGAGGTATTGCACCTTCTGCTAATGCACAAACACAGTTTATTTCTGATAAAGTTTTAATGTATGCACAAACACAGTTTATTTCTGATAAATGTTTCATGTAAGCATGGCTAAATATTTCAGCCATTTCACTGAGGGCCTGGTACTTCTCCAGCCGTTTCCAAGTTTGGAGGACATTCTGAGCTTATGACATCAGAAGAAGTTCTGGCAGCGTTCTGTGACACTGTACTCTGAGTGCTTTTGGCTCCACAGGGACATCTAGCCACGGCCAGTGGTACTGCACCTTCTGTTGTTGACTCTACAGGGCCATCTAGCCACGACCAGTGGTCCTGCACCTTCCTTTGTTTACTCTACAGGGACATCTAGCCACGACCAGTGGTACTGCACCTACTATAGGGACATCTAGTAACGGCCTGCTGCTCTGCACTCTTGTGCCACTGACTCCACAGTTAAATGATATTTAAAAGGCCTACTATGCCTGAAAATGTGTAATACACTATGCCCTCAGGGGCTGACTATATGGTTACACTGCAATGTTCTTTGTCATTCTTTTTTAGGTGATTATGCCCTCTAGGGGCTGAATATATAGTTACATGACCATGTTTCTTCCAAATGTTATTTTTACTGTGGTGCTCTGTAGGAGCTGTTCAGACTACTTCAGTCTAATGCCAAGTGCATGAAGGAATGCACAAACACAGTTTATTTCTGATAAAGATTTAATGTACTGCACGGTTAAATATTTATAAGGTTCCAAATTCGAGGTTGTCATTATCATTTACAACACCAACAGCTCTAACTCTTGCTAATGTGAGACCCATTGCATTGCAAATGCTTGTTGTTAATTGGTGTAAGTCTGTTCAGTAATTTAAGAGAAATTAAGAAAAATCAAAATTTGTATATCTAGGGTTGCAAATAATTCACAAATATTTGTGAAAGTGCGCACAAATAGAAGCGCTGTAATTGGCTGGCCTGAACAGAAGGTTCCATTACAAGGTCCTGGGACACAGTACCTGGGCCTGAAAAACAAAATGAAAAGTAGCATAAGGGCACAGGTTGGAGGTACCCTGGCCCCAGGGGTGTGGTAAAGGAGTTTTTGAGGGTCACATTATGAGTTTAAAATTATTATTTTTTCACCATGCGCAATATTCGTGAATATTTGTGAATGTTTGTGAATAAGCTAAAAAAATATTGAAAAAAAATTCACACTCATTCATACACTAATTCATTCACTCATACATATACTCAGAGACTCATGCGCCCACTCACACAACCACTCAGACACTCATGCACACACTCAGACCCACTGTAGGACTCACACACCCACTTTCAGACCCACTCAAATGCTCATGCACCACTCACAGATCTATTGACAGAGACAGGCCCTGTGGCCAACACCTGCTGCTCACGGCCAAAGGCCAGGGTTGAGTGGTTATAAGAGCTTAGCCAGGCCCTGCAGCCAACCCCGCGGTGGATGGATTATCACATAGTAATTAAAATTATTTTATATTAAAAGCCATAGAAATTCACTGAAAAAACGTTATAGTTAGGTTCTGAATTTACTGGTACAAAACCATAGAAATTCAGCAGTTAGAGTTATTTCAAGTGACTATAACTAGCGCCCTAAGGTGACTATAACTTGCGCCCTCGCCATGCACAGTTTTCTCATCAGTAATTTAATTGCAATTGTTGCAGTGATAATATCAAAGATGTCATAGAAAGAGTCATCAATGATATAATATGTGGAGTAATTAGCTGTGCATGGTGAAGGCGTGAGTTATATTTACCTTAAGGCGCAAGTTATAGTTACTTGGAATAATTCTAAGTATAACTGCTGAATTTCTATGGTTTTGTACGCGTAAATTCAGAACCTAACTAAACCGCCCCTGTAACCTTTGTTTTTTAGTGAATATATATGTATAAATCTATATATATGTATGTATCTATATATATATATATATGTATATACAGTAGAGAGAGAGGGAGAGAGAGAGAGATTTTATAGATTTTACATTAATTTGAGCTCTTAGCTGCAACTGATTATTTACTAGTGAGAGCCTCAGACAGATGAAATGGTAATTGTCTTTGATTCTTTTGCTGGGTTGTCTGCTATTTTGCATTAAATGCTAGTTGGACTTCAGGCTTCCCAATGTGTCGTGTTTCATTTTCCAGAGAGTTTAAAAGATCTCTAAATAACAGCTGCTACTATTCAGCCAGTGTACTACTATTGAAGAATGGCAGGCTGAGATTACACTGCCATGTTTTAGACTCATCAGTCTGAGGTTCCGGTAGATGTCAGGGCGAGCGTTTAACTGATCCAGGAGTCTTGCTAATAAATGAAGCACACTACCTTTTAAACTTAAGCAAGAAATAATTTGCAATGTTTCTTTCCTGCTTTCTTTCTTTTCTGCGCAAAACCGCAAGACAAATGCATGTTGACGGAATACCCTCGGGCTACTGAAACAAGCTCTGAGATGCCCTTTTCAGTGTGCACATATAAGGCTTGTCGTGCCAGCAGAATGCATCTTGCAGGGCTCACCGACTTCTCCACCATGTGGAAAATATTTTCAGAGAATCTGAAAACTCGTGATCACCTCTTTGCGTGGGCTCCAAAAGAAAAGCTGCACGAATATGCCCTGTGTGTAAAATGCCCCCGGATGGTGGGGGAGCTCATCCGTTGTAACATCGAGCAATATTTACCGCAGGGAAGGCCCCCTACTGGTGACTTCATGCCCTAATAAACTAAACAGGGTCACATGGCACCAGGGACACATAAAGTTTAAAACGATTAAAATGTATCACCGATGTAGACTCTACTCACACTACATGTATAAGATTGTATGCTGTAAATAAAAGTACTAAAATTGCTTGATTTTTAAAATAAAGTTCTTCGTACCACACTTCTGCATTTCTAAGCACTGTAAGAAAAAGCTGAGCATTCCTATTTACTAATTGTGGAGCTATATGGCAACAACTTGCCATAAAAGCAGGAAGTTCGTGGAACTCTCAAAACATAAATTACTGAATAATTTCCGGCTCCTAGCGAAGCATATTTCTGGCCAATTAGGCCCTTGTTATAACTTACCGTGAACAGTATACCGATAAAACAGGCTGAGCTATGGCCAACAATGTGTTGTAAAAGGAATGTCTGCAAGGCATTATGGGGCGAGTTTCCCTGAATGCAGTGAATATTGTAGTATGGACTCTCCCACTGTGTTGGGAGAGCCGCTGTTGAGGATTCATCTCTGGGCCAATTTCATGCTATATAAAGCCACAAAAAATGCACAAAACACATGCACAACACAACTCCTTTTACGTACTGATTATGTAAAGTAAGGACCAAGTGAAGGGCAAATGCGGAAAACAAACCACACTTGTGAACACAAATGCTTACTGACAAATACGAGAAGCAGAAAACAAAGAAATATAGTCCGTCCAAACAACAGAAAAACATTCCAGGTGTAATTAAACTGTACTTGCCAGGTGCTCCTCAGCCAAGTACAGGAAGTGAGTATCGGCTGCCAAACCAGTTAGGAGGCAGCAAAACAAGAGCGACACACCCTTCAACCTATGGTAAGTGTCAGGCAGCAACAGGCCGGAGCAAAGTCCTATACTTAATACAACAGGTCTTGCAGACAGCGCATGTGCGCTGTCTAGGCTCGACCTAAAAACACAGGACTTTCGTTCCTTCCCTCCCCATATTACACATCAGTACCACACAGTTCTTCCTGAAATGATTGGTGCCCAAACAGAAACTTTAAACATCTACAAATGAATTCATCTTAGACATGTGGACTGTGATCTCGGCTGAGTAGGCAGGGGCGGGGAGGGGACAAAACACGGAGTTGTACAAGGAATGCACGCCAGACACGTTTAATTTAAAAAAAGATTACATTGGTTCAAATCTTTAAGGAACTGGCCTGGAGGTTAAATCTTAACAAGAAGGGATTAACATAACCTTGAAAAATCAGTTTAAAGTTTCTAGCCACAATCAACAATTCTCAACTCCGGTTTGTGAGAGTCTGGAAAGCTCTGGAGTGACAACTCATGGTATGAAATGTTGGTTTGTTTCTAAATATTTAGGTGCTTATTAAGCTTACAATAGTCGGTGTCATAAAACATTCCTATGCAGTCCATTCACTTGGACATGTGCATTGCACTTATTCGTTGACAACGTCTTCTGTGGCATTACTTTGAATTTAGTATGGTAGCTCGGTAGGATACTGCTCTTCAAGAAAACCAATATATAATCTGTAGATCACAAATTTTAATCCTGGCAGAGCTGACTCAAACGGCCATCCTTCTCGCTGATAAAATTTTCATTGTTTGGTGAAGGCAGCTTCTGTTCACAAAGGGCTTTGATGGGCTGATGGATTTGTGTATGTTTAAAATTATAATAATATTTACGTGTACCTTGGGATCATTTTAATACAAACACTTCAGGAAGGTTCGTGATTTGCAAACTTGGAATCGGAAAAGAGACGTGCAAGAGGTGGGAACCAGAAAGAAAGGTAATGGTGATAACACATCCGACCACTCTAAACAAGATCGTAGTCCTTGAGCCAAACCAAAGTAAATTTTTGTCACTAGTTCCTTTTGCAAAGACTGAGCTTGTTCTTTCTTCATTTTTGACATCTTGGCCTGACCTCTCGTCTTATAAATGCCTTTCACGCTCCCCAGATAGACAAGGTAGTTGCGGTACCCTTATTTCTGACTAGAAACTCTGAGACACCTGCCTGGAGGGTTGTTACCCAACCCAGATTAGTCAGCAAGGATTTGTCTAATGTCCACCTTGGTCTACTGGTTAGATTAGAATGCATGTGCAATTGAATAACTGGAACTGAGTGATCAGAGAAAAGATTTGCTAAAATATAGGAGTTATTTCTAGACCATAAGTGGGAAATCAGAAAGTAGTCTATCCATGAGGAGGTATTAAACTGCTTTGAAAAATAAGTACATTCTGAGCTGGTCTGATTATCTGATTTCCACAGATCGATTAAAGCGAAATCTTGAATAATTTTGGCGACAGCAGCAAAACCCCTCGGCTTATTCTGGGTTCTATTTTTACGCATTGTATCTAATCTTACATTTGAAATAATATTGAAGTCACCACCTATGATAAAGTCACCTGATAATGATGCAAGGATCCTATAAAGGACTTCCAGGGAAGAGGAATCATTCTCTATGGGGCCGTAAAAGCTTGCAACGTGGAGAGTTTTGCCCTGGACTAACAGAGATATTACTATCCACCTGGCTTGCACATCTTTAGAAGCCTGACACACCTCACATGGAAAGCTTCGGGCTACAAGCACAGCTACCCCACGCACTGCTGCACTTGCAGAAGCATAATAGGAAAAGTAACTCAGAAATGTAGGTGGCTTTGCATACATTTTAAGATGTGTTTCTTGTATTAAAGTTACTTGTATTTGAGAGGCCTTTAACCAGTGCAGTAAAGCCTGGCATTTGATGTGATTGTTAAGCCCATTAGCATTACAGGAAGCAAATCTAATTAATCTCATAGACGTAATTTTACCAGATTCTGCTCCTGGGCATGTTTCCTCAGTTGTCATAAGATCTTTCCCGTCAATGCTTGGTTTCTGTCGCCCAAGTACCTCATACTGCATATTGGCCAGAGTACCTTCTCTCTGGACCAGCCAAGTCCATCTATTCTAGCCCTAAACCAGATTGTCACTTTCCTGCTCTTGCTCAGTCCTTCCTATAACCCCTTCAGTGACCCCCCCTACAACTCGAAGTGCCAAACACCCCCCTCCCCTGAACCTTCCTCGACACCGCCCCCTAGGGCCCCTACCCATCGTGGGTCCTGCCTCTCACAGCAGTGCCCCACCCATCTACTCCCCGAATTAAACCTATACCCCAGTTTGCCCCCCAAGATGTATAGAGTGCCATGGCATGGCACTCCCTGAACCAACTTCCGAGGGAGAAACAGCAGCTGGACGTTAAGAAAACAGAAATAATTAAATAATCGGTCTAAATAAAGGCTAATTCAAGGTATCAGTAATACAATTAACCAAACATTAATTCACAAGCCCTCCTTCCCTTCTAATAGCGTGAGATATTGAGTCACCCATGCTCTGTTATTGGCTGAAGAAAGTCTTTAGCAGAAGCCACAGAAGAGATAATATGGGCTCCTCCCTTGTAGATGGCTTTGAGCTTCCATTGCTGGGTGATTCCTGCTGGAGCCTCTTGACTCTTGAAATTGCCAATCAGTCACTGTAACTTCTCCCGTCAGCGAGCTGCCGTGATCGAGACGTTCCAGCTTCAGAGCTATACCAACATCCAGAAAATACTGGCTTATCCCTTGTTTACAGTGAGCATTCCCAAAAGCAAAAGCACCACAAGAGAGAACGCGGTGTCAGACCAGTCTCTCCAATCTGGAGGCCCGAAAATAAGCGCAATCTCAAGTCTTCATCCAGACACCCTTTTTCAGATGCAATTTGATAGTTCAGCATCAATGTCTATGACGTGCAAGATGCTAGAGAATCCATCCACGGTGCCCATACAGTTTACAAAAGATCCCAACAGTACCAGCCCACTTACCTCTTTCCGAGCTTGCAGTTGAGAAGCTAACGGTGTAAATTATATTGAATCAGATCCTTAAAGAACTTCGTGATTTGAGAACCTCCCAGGGAAGCTCACAGGAAGACCAATGAGAAGTTAGGCAAAATAAGTACTGACATCAGCAGTTATCCTCTTGGGTGACCCAGGCCGAGCAGAGAGTGACCCTGGTGGAACAAAGAGTTTCAGACTTGGAGGACTTAACGAACAGACACAAAATGAGTATACCCAGACTCCAATCTGAGCTCGAGGAGCTTCAGATCAAAATGGGCGATGCAGAAAGCAGGTCCCGTTGCTCTAATTTGAGTTTTGTGGGTATTCGTGAAGATCTTGAAAGGGGAACTACAGTAACTCAAGTTATTTCAGACCTAGTTTTCCAACATATCTTCCCGGAAAAAGCATCCCATGATTTTGATTTAACGATCATGCGTGTCCACCATGTTCCTGAGGTCAAATACCCCAATGTCATATTCCCACATCCTGTCTTGGTTAATTTCTGAGTTTTTAGAATAAAGGAACAAATCCTTTCCCACACCATTAAAACAAAAACGTACAACTCTTCCAAAACAAAATTGTTTCCGGGTGTTCTCAGAATGATCTGACTCCATTATCTCTAATATATTCAGGCATTTATTCCAGTAAGGACCAGGACTCCAGCACCCCTATTATCTCCAGGTATCTCTTCCAGTAAGGATCAGGTATCCAATATCTCCGTTATCTCCAGGCATCTCTTCTAGTTAGGACCAGGACTCCAGTATCTCCACTATCTCCAGGTATCTCTTCTAGTAAGGATCAGGACTCCAGTATGTCCATTATCTCCAGGCATCTCTTCCAGCAAGGACTAGGATTCCAGTATCCCCATTATCCCCAGCATCTATTTCAGTAAGGACCAAGGCTCCACTGTCTCCATTATCTCCAGACATCTCTTCCAGTAAGGAACAGGACTTTAATGTCTTACTTATCTCCAGCAATCTCTTCCAGTAAGGACCAGGACTCCAGTATCACAATTATCTATAGGCATCTCTTCCAGTAAGGACCAGGACACCATTTTCTCCATTATATTCAGGCATCTCTTCCAGTAAGGACTAGGACTCCAGCCTCCCCATTACCTCCAGGAGTCTCTTCCAGTAAGAACCAGGACTCCAGTATCTCCATTATCTCCAGGCATCGTTTCCAGTAAGGACCATCCATTATCTCCAGGCATCTCTTCCAGTAAGGACGAATCTTCCAGCGTCTCCATTATCTTTGGGCATCTTTTCCAGTAAGGACCAGGACTCCAGCATCTCTATTTTCTCCAGGTATCCCTTCCAGTAAGGACAAGGACCCTAGTATCTCTATTATCTCCAAGCATCTCTTCAAATAAGGAACAGAACGTCAGTGTCTCCATTATCTCCAGGCATCTCTTTAAGTAAGGACCAGCACTCCAGTATCTCCAATATCTCTAGGTATCTCTTCCGTAAGGACCAGGACTCTAGCACCCCCATTATCTCCAGGCATTGCTTCCTGTAAGGACTAGGACTCCAGCCTCCCTGTTATCTCCAGGCATCTCTTCAAATAAGGACCAGAACTCAAGTCTCTCCATTATCTCCAGGCATCTCTTTCAGGAAGGACTTGGACTGTAGTGTCTCCATTACCTCCAGGCATATCTTCTAGTAAGAACCAGGACTCCAGCATCCCCATTATCTCCAGACATCTCTTTCAGCAAGGACCAGGATGTCAGTATCTACATTATCTCCAGTCATCTTTTCCAGTAAGGACCATCTATTATCTCCAGGCATTTTTTCCAGTAATGATCAAGTTTCCAGTGTCTCCATTATCTCCAGGCATCGCTTAAAGTAAGGACAGAGACTCCAATATCTCCATTATCTTTGGGCATCTCTTCCAGTAAGGACCGGGACTCCAGAATCTCCATTATATCTGGCCCTATCTTCAAATAAGGGGCAGGACTCCTGTCAAAAAGTATTAAGTGAAATAAGGGGTACACGGGGAGGGCAGGGGCAGTACCAAGGAATCCAACTGAAGAAAAGTGCATAGAAAGGGGACAAGAGAAAGATAAAGGGTGGTCTTGTGGTGGATGAGAACGGAATTCAGCAGACTAAAAAGAAGAAAATAGGTAAGCATTCAAGGAAGGGTCGAAAGAAGAAAATAGGAAGGAGGAAAGAACAAAATGAAGGAGGGAGGTGGAAAGAGAGCAAGAGTAAAGATGGATGGAGAAAAGAAGGCATGGTTTATGGAAGGAGGTGATATGCAAATCGGTTGTGGGAGTAAAGGCATCCTGAGCAGAGTTTTTTGAGCAAATAACAAAGTTCTGAACGATTAACAATAAACAACGTGGGTCTAGGTTTGGATCACAATGTAGACCTTCAGAGAACCTTCCAAAAAGGCCTGCGGAGCGGCATTAGTAGGTGGCCAATGCCCTGTTGACACGCTGGATGAAGCGGTAACCCACAGTGGACACCATTCCAAACAATTTTAAGTGGCTGCTGCTTATGGGTATAACTTTACCAGGTAGTGTGAAACCGGATCTGATTGGGCCATCAAGAGAGTCCGGCCAGTGAAATCGCTGTAGACTTGGGGTACAAGTACTGCCACTCGGCACCTACCCGGCCACCTCCTATGGCACAGGCAGAGCATGTGAGAAGGTAATGCCCCCCTCTGCCAGGACACATCTTCCATTGGCTGGTGACATGCTCCCCACCACTCCACTCACTATCCACCTTGCACTGGCCCCACTGCTTACTCTTTCCCCCTACAAAGAGGAGTTGGCAAATGCAAGCCTTAAACGTACAGAATTGTGAATTTGATGCTGAATTTCCATTTCACTGGGATTAACTTGTGATAGCCAGAATTATGTGTGGAGATACGTGATGAAATGTTAGTTCCAGCCACACGGTATCTCCGTACATAAATCTGGATGACTAGTAATCGGGCCTATGTGTGTATCCCTCTGTGATCATGGCGGACTGCGAGGCAGGGAGCTGCCAATCAGGGACATCACCAGTAGACAACAGAAGGTGCACAGATGCTTTATGTGCAAACGTCCCCATTTGGAGGGTAACGGGGATCCGGGCAGCATCAGTTGCCTAAATGTGGACCAGTGAAGCAGGGCCCGATGTTCTGTGGTGACGGCTGTATGTAGGTATGGAAACAAACAAGGTAAGAGCAGACGTCGCATGATGACCTGTGCGCATGTTTGAGGATGGTCTGTGCATGCACAAGACACTGGAAAAGAGTAATGGGGTGGGGACAGCACACCCATACAATCGCTACGCCCCTACTTTATACGTGGCCTAACATTCATATGCCTGCAAGGACAGAAACGTTTTTCAAAAGTTCATTTTTGCTTGGCAAGGAATCGCAGGACCCTCCATTTCAAGCTTGTTGTTTCTGGATTTGGCGTACACAGTGATGTATTTTAATGTAACCCTTTAATATTCCGGCAAATAAAGCGTGGCTTAATGAATGAATGAATCATGTACTAAACAAATGAGTGTCCAGGTGGTCTACTTAATAATAGACAACAGTTCAGCCCCCTCCCTGCAGTGCGCTTTGGCAAGGACATAACAAACATTGGCAAAGTTAATAGTATGGCATTGGTGGCGTTTAATTACAGATCCAGAATGTCTTCAAAGCGCCAGCATCTTACACTATTCGGTTACCTGTTAACATCCCTAGAAGTGTCCACAGTCCCAGTATCTCTCTACAGTATAAGCAGCATCCTTAACCAGTCCAACCTTGTCTTGGCTGCTGCTGCAGTTCTTTCTAGCCCAATAACAGTTCACAACTTGCTCGCCTCACAGCAGTAGCATTTCTCTATATCTTCAGCATCTCTCTACAGTCCCAGCATCTCTCCACGGCGTCAATAACTATTCCCGATCCTTCATTCGCTCTACAGCATCTTTTTAACATCTGCTGCGTTAATGCCGAGAGAAGGATTATGTAATGTGACAGGATGTGAACACTTTGGCCCAGATTTATGAAAAAGTGGCGCATCAGCTCTAATGCGCCACTTTTTCTGCACTCCCCTACCGGCACCTAACGACACCATGGTAGAGCCATGTTAAACATATGGTGCACCATGGCAGTAGCTAGAACAATAGCGTCAACATTTTTGATGCTGTTGTTGCGCTTTGCTACACTAGCGTCAAAAATATTCAGGCTAGTGTAGCAAAGTGTAAGGAGGCCCATTGATTTTAATGGCTGTGCCATTTTAAAGCCTGCTCTGAGCAGGCGTTAAAAATGATGGAAAAAATTACACATGTGTAATGTTCACATTCTTTGTGTGTGCAGCCTCGCGCTACACACGCGCACGTGTTTGATCGTGGAATGGTCCTGACAGCAGTTGCCGTTATCCTCCCACCCGCTCGCTTGGAAGAATAAACTCTCTTTCTTCTACTTAGATGAAGCGTGTCAGTCCAATTAGTTCAGCAGAGAAATCTGTTAAATTTCACTGCACCATTGTTTCGGGCCTCCTAGCGCCGGAACGCCGCAGGCATAATGTGGTGCAAGGGTTTACAAAGTGGCGCAATGCAAGCATTGTGCCACTTTGTAAATATGCTGCGTGAGAAATGCCACATTTGTATAAAAAAAATGATGCAAATGTGGCACAAGGTGGCACTAGGGGCTTCTTAAATATGTCCCTTTATTTGAAGGCAGACAAATGTGGGGCCAAGAACCCTTCACAAGAAGTGAAGAGGGCAATCTCAGCTCTCAAACAAACCCCTTATCCCCCAGTCGGCATCCTCTGGTCGCAAAACACCCAATGCCTGCATATCACTGGTTGTAAGGGAATATTATTGAACTGTTACAACTGTTAATCACCTGGAAAATGGCAGGCTTCTGGGCACCAAAGTGCTGGACCTTTCATATTGAGGACTCCTGTCAGTAAATGCCACAAGGGAGGGGGGTTCAGGTGGAGATGAACTGAAGGTGTGCGCATGCCAGACCTTATTTGTTTTTATATTATTATGTTAAGGTGACCTGTAGAGGGTAAAGCATCTATTACTCTCGGAGGTCGACTTGGAGCTTTTGACTCAGACAGGAGTGTGTAATCATCCGACCAGACAATATGAACCAATAATCATTAAGTATGGCATCAAATAATAAACATAATCAATTGGAGTCAGCAATTTAAACACACCATGATCTGTGTGGCCATGAATCACCACACCAGTTTAGTAAAGTTTAAACATGTATTGCCCTTTAAATAACAATGCTAAGATCACATAAATCATGTGAAAGACCAAAGGATAAAAATACAGAAAAATCACAGGCTGTCCAAAAAGCCTGCAGAATCTCAATCTAATTAAGAAATTTAACATTAGACACTCCAAAAGAATAATACAGAATAGCAACAGAATAAAATGAAATAGAAAAACAGCATGCATTTGGTTTGTGCAGTTGAAACAAACTACATCAATTAATAAACAGTCAAATTTTAGACATAAGGTCAGGCATCCCTAACTAGCACTCTAGTTACAAAAGCATGTGTGGACTTCATACAAAAAGAAAAATAATACAAAAATTTATTTGGAAAACATCTGTCTATGGCGCCAACCAAAATAAGCTCATGGATTTTCTAAAGAGAAAACCTGCAAAGAAAACACAAATGCATATTGTTATACCTCTCCTAAATGGATCAGCACGCAGCAGAATCTTCATCAGCAGAGCTCAGGAACATCAGGTTTTTAGAGAGAAGCATCAGGACCGTTCAGTAAAGTTGGGCCTAATATATCTGAACTTTTTAGGCATAGAGCTAAATAACAGCATCCGAACAGATCTGAAGCTAAATGGAATCTCAGAAAACATAGAAGTAACAAGAAGCTCAGAAATTGGGCAACTGACTTACATCATCTAAAACATTGCTATATTAAAGTTACTAACTAAGCTTCTATTGGTCAGACTATGGGGTGGTTTAGGTTTTTAACCAATGAACATCTTCTGCAAATCAGATGTGTCTCTTCACGTTTTCTGCAGCTATGACTGGATTAACACTGTCACTCCTCTCTCCTATCCTGACATCAGCTTCCGTACAAAAATTACATTTAAAACTATTTGAAAACATTACATGAGCTTCCTGCCTAAAATGAAACTGGAACAGGACAAATATGTTACATGAAAAACAGGACATTGAGCACTGTGGCTTTTTGTTTAATTTAACAGTTTTTATCTCAATGAAATATGCAACACCAAACAGGGAAAGCAATACAGAAATTTTCACTGTGCAAGTCACACAGGATGTTTGAAGAAACATTATTTTGCAGAGTTAACATTCTTTCGAAACATTGTGCCTCTGGAAAATTAGTAAAACGTGATGCCTTTAAACTAGTGCAAAGCATGAAGAATAAACCATCAATCTTTTAGTATACATTGATAATTACTTTTTCCCTATATTTAATTAAGTTTAAACATAATATATTTTCAGTAATCAGTAATTAATTGCATGTCGAACTTCATTGTGGCTGACACCAGGGTGATCATATTTCAAAGAACGTTTTATTTTCTGACATAAATTTTCAGTTAGGCCTTTTAATACACGTTGTTTCACATTATGGTTTAGTGACATATTTTATTAATTATGTTTACTCTCCAATAAAGGAACAGTGCTTCGTGTTCTTGTTCCTGGGGTCAACAACCTCGAGCTTAAACTGGTTCCTTTTAGAAACATTTACGTCTGTTCCTACCCCCGCCCAGCTTCTTCGTAAGTGTTTATGTGCACTCGGGTTCTTCTTCGGTAGGTCACTGTTGTTGTCCCCGCCCCTTCTGTTGGATGATTGAGTCAAGCAGCTATTTTTCTATCAGTGAAAACTTGTCCTCTGACTAATAAAGATAACACCTCCTTTAAGTCATCCAAGAGGCCCCGATAGGATGCTCTCATGGCTGTTCACCAGCTCATGCCACTTCAGCCTCCAATTGCTGATATTGACTAATGTTTGTAATAAGGTCTCTGGAACTTTGCTGAAGTAAATGAGAATGAGAGCTATATGAGACGCTATATTAGTTTGAAGAGAGGAGAGGAGAGACAAGGCGAGATGAGACGGGACTTGCTACAGCAGGTTGATTGGTAGTAGACCCAGACTGGATTCTCTGGTTCACAGGAGGGCAGAGTGTCTCACATCACAAGGGTGAAACACAACTTATCTGTTAAAACAAAGAGGAGTAAGTATGTGGACACAAACAAGGAGTCACATTGCATGAAATACTCAATAGCCCACAGGACCTTCTCCAGCGCAGTGAGGAGTCACACTGTAGCGAGACCCTGGACAAACCTGGAATCTTGTCTGAGAACTGAAGTAAGGATGAGCTCAGCAGCACCAGTGAAACTGACTTGCACTTGCATCTCAGTAGGATCTGTAATATAGCAACATAGTAACGAGTAGCAATGTGCTGCATTGTGTATCATTGCCTTTGTATATAGAAAGTTACTGCTCTTAGAATGTTTACTGATGCCAGGTATTCAAGTGCTCTGACACAGCTGTGTTCTGAGATGTCAGTTGTCCTGTAGCTTCCTGAGGGGGGGTCCTGCATGTTGTTGGTTCCTTCTAATAAACCTAACTACTTCATCAACCGCACGTCTGATGTATGTCTACCTACCACAAGAACACAGGAGCCAAGGTAATAAGGTGGTACCAATAAAGGGACCTAGGGAGACCATTGGGTGTGGGGGTGTAAAAAAGCAGGGCTGATAAAGAGACTTTAGCTGTTGCTTATGTTGTTTGCACTATGCATGATGTTGCTCTGGGTTCTTGTTTACCTCATGTAGGTTATGCTCAAGAAGCCGAGCTAACAGACCTCACCTATGCTTCTACCTGAGCTGCACTAATTCAAAGTACACTTTCATAGGTGCTTACAATCTTAGGCTGCACTTGATGAAATCCTCAACTCTGCAGGAGCCCCAATCAAAAATGGGTTTTATGTAAAAGGTTTGCTAGACACTCTTTACATACATTACAAAGTTGCTATTGTTAAACATGCTACACAGAACACTGCCCAGGTGTTGCTTTTTCCAGTCAAACTGCTAAAAAGCCTTCTCTGTCTCCCAAGTCTGAAGATGCCCTGTATGAGTCTAAGGTTGCTGAGTCCCTCATTCCCACAAACAATCATTGTGCTGAATTGCATTGGAGGAATGTGCACAAAAACAAAGAACAGAATGTATGCCTAAAACATGACTACAAAAGAGCCTCAGACGGAATGTGGTGAGCCAAGCAAGCGAAAGTGATTGGCCCTAGTGCATTACCCTCAAATTAAGTCTCTTGTTTGCAGAGCTGGTCTGGTCTGACCTGTGCTGCAGGCACCGATTCGTTTGCTCCCTACTTCCATCCTACTATGCAACCATGTTGTCTTACATGTGCCACTTGCCAGACCTCCAATGCCAATAAAGTTGTCAAGATCACCCCTGTAGTCCACCCATCTCCATAGGGGGCCCTTTATCGTTTATGTGCAAATAGACTTCATCCAGGTGCTTCAATGTTGTTATGTTCATGTTCTAGTCCTCCTGTGCATGTTTCCTGAATGCAGATCACAGAAATGTAATTTATGTGGATAGATCTGCGGGTTACTTCTTTTTTCACAGATGTCCTTTAACGAATGCGGCACAGTGACCAATGAATTGTCATAAAAAAGCTGCACGTTCTAAGTTAGAATGTTATGTTTTTTCCCCTGGTCTTTCATTATCCTAATGTTCCTTAAAAAGTTTGTTTGGGTAGAAATACATTCCTAATAGAAAAGTCACCCAACCACTGTGGAACGTTTTAAAACCTGTTTGTGCTTCTCTGGACTCTTAAAATATTATGGTTACTACTATGGATGACATGTGATTCCTACACCTTATAATCCTCACTGTTTTATGTAACATTTCCTATAGACTGATTTACACATGTATGATTAATTTTCTTTATATAATGCACATGTGCTGTAAAGAGCTGTGATACCCTACACTGGTATGAATACTGCTACAAAACAAATGAAATGCATGTGATGTGAGAGATAATGGGCACTGCTGGAGTGTAGTAGCGAGGAAATCAATGGTGAAGGAGTTCATCAGGGTACATAAAAACATTGTTGGACTAATACCACCAGCATTAAAGCCAGCCCTGCAAGAGGGAAATGGAAAGATCCGGAACAGTGCGTCCGGAACCACGCCTGCGTTGTTCACACAAGCGTAACAACGCTTGCCTTAACAACATAGGCCTTTTTCTCTGCCTTAACCATGCATGTGCTGAACAACGCACATGCGTGGTTAAGGCAGAGAAAAAGGAAGATCCATCGGGAGAGAACACGGTTCAGGTAAGTGGGGCTGGGGCAGGGTTGGGGTAGTATTTAGGGATGGGGCGGGGGTGAAGGGGGTGGGGTGGTTTGGTTATTTTAATTTTTGAAGGGGTGGGGTGAGGGGGTCAGTACTATGGTTTTTAGGGTCAGGGTTATTTTGTTTTTAGGGGCGGAGGTGGGGGTCGGGGTCATTTTGTATTTAGGGGGGCCGGGTTTTTACGGGTGGGGGTCAGGGTAATTTTGTATTTAGGGCGAGTGAGGGGGTCTGGATTATAGGGTCAGTGTAGGGGGTCAGGGTAATTTGGTATTTGGGGGGTTAGGGTAGTTATTTTTTTAGGGCGGGTAGGGGGCAGTTTTTTAGGTGTGGGGGTCGGGGTAATTTTGTATTTAGGGCTGGTGGGGGGTCGGGTTTTTATGTGTGGGGGTTGGGGTAATTTTGTATTTAGGATGGGTGGGGGCAGGTTATTAGGTGTGGGAGGGTCGGGGTAATTCTGTATTTAGGGCAGGGATGGGTTTTTAGGGGTGGGGGTTGGGGTAATTTTGTATTCAGGGCAGGTGGGGGTTTAGGTTTTTCTGGGCAGGTTGGGGGGCTGGGATCATTTTGTATTCAGGGCAGGTGGGAGGGTCGGGTTTTTAGGGGCGGGGTGGGGGGTTGGGGTAATTTTGTATTAAGGCCGGGTGGGGATGGGTTATTAGGTGTGGGGGGTCAGGGTAATTTAGTATTTAGGGCTGGTCGGGTTTTTAGGGGTGGGGTTGGAGGGTTCGGGTAATTTTGTATTCAGGGCAGGCAGGGGGTTGGTTTTTTAGGGGCAGGGTGGTGGGGTCGGGGTAATTTTGTTTTTAGGGGTTGGGTAGTTTTATTTTTGGGGGTTGGGGGTCGGTTTTAGGGTTCAGGGTTGGTGGGGGGTATCGGGATAGTTTTTAAAGGTGGGGGTACGGGGTAGTTCTGTTTTTAGGGGCCGGGTGGGGGGTCAGGGTAATTTTGTTTTTAGGGGTTGGGTTGTTTTATTTTTGGGGGTGGGGGCGTTTTAAGGCTCAGGGTGGGAATGGGGTATCGGGATAGTTTTTATGGGTGGGGAGTGGCACTTCTATTTTTAGGGTGGGGAGTGGCATGCGACAACCACACATGCTGTTTCTAGGCATGCCTTTACAATGAAAAATTGTTGTAAAGGCATGAGTGGTAAAGGCATGCGTGGAAACAATGTAGTAGTTGTTTTTCGACCGCGTTGTTCAGGCATGCGTGGTTGTCGCATGCTTGGTTCTATCATACAACCAGAGGGAAAGCAAGACCAGTGTTTTTGGCCCTTTTCAGGTCACATTCATCAGGCCCATTCTTCTTCTGTTCTTCCACAGATCCAGAAAGTCTTCTCAGAAGGGCCCTGGGGATGCAAAATATATGCCTGGCACCAGCTTGTGTGTGTCGAGAACATCTGGCCACTCTCTAACCAATGGACTAAGATTTCTAAGGGTGACCTTATCCACTTTTGCAGCATTTTCTGTGTGCCCTACTGCAGATAATCTCACAATGGTCCTCCCATGGGCAAAGCTCTGGTGCCCACCCCAGCAGTGTGGCCCGGGAAATCAGCAACTGCTCCTCTGTGGTCACTCTAACCCAGTTCTGGGGCAATTCCTCTCCCACTGGGATTTATGCCTGGTGAACTGGAGGAACAAAAAAGGGATCTAACCAAGTGTCAGCTACCTTTTGCCTCAGGGTAGGCCTCTTTGAATTTGATCAAGTTCTTGGGCACAGCCCAGATGGGCCTCCCGCTAGAGGAACAGAAAACACCTTCCTTCCCCCAAGCCTTTCTCCTGCTCTGAGAGCAGTTTTCACACCTCATCAATAGGGCTATTCAGCTGCCAGGTGACTGTTGAGGCTTATACAAATGGGCCACTACCGGCTTTAGGCAGGGAATAGGTAACTTTCTCAAAGTACATTTTCCAAAATATTTATTACAAATCCGACTTCACCAGTGAATTGGGTTTGTAAAAAATATTTACCAAAGTCCAAGAATTAATTTTGTAGCTGTTTCTTAATCGGAGATAACATTATTAAATGTAATATTGCGTACCAATGTTTTCCTATGGAAGAGCCAACAATGCTACAATGAAAATAGCTTTTGAAACATTTTCACTTTAAGGGCATATTTAACATTAAAGTTTTACATGTCCTACATTTAAATATCATGCACCCTGTCCTATGGGCAGTAAGCCTACTTACGGTGACTTATTAATACTTAAATGTAAGGTTTAGCCTGTCAAAAGGGCTTATTTTGACAGTGTTGCATGACTCGTACCATGGGGGTAAGACTGCTGGTTTCCAGGCGGCAGCACTACCATATGTGGATGACTGAGTCGTTCCCTCACTGGTTGGAGACTGTCGGCCTAACCACTTTGGCTAGCTAGCATCACCTCACCCACGCCTAGGAAGTAAAGTTGATTTGTGTCAGCCTAGAAAACATGACACTCCGACTCCTCAGGGATATCAAGGTTGGCAGATCTTGCTCTCGTCTCTCAGTTGAATAAGTCTCACACAAGCAAGGGCCGATGAAGAGATGCAGGAAAGTTTTCAATGTGTTTATTGAAATGACTGCATTCTATGATAAAAGATATGAGCTGCAATTATTAGAATGATGAGACATATCACAGTGCTAATGGTGACCATTAGTGATAAACAAATAAACAGTCCCAGAACCCTCTAATAAACATGTACCTAAGAAGTCCTACCTACACCTCTAGGGTCTACTTGAAAACATAGCAGTGATAGCCCTTTCTGCCTGTACTAGTCTCTGGAAGGAACTCCCGCCCCCATACCTGAAAACAGAGGTCTGCCCGTCATCTCCTTGGTTGGCTGTAGAGACAGGGCTGAAGTCTACAAGGGTGCAATGAAGTGACACTCAGCATAGAATGGCTCCTCTGGCTGGAATGACCTCTCTAACCTTCTTTGGCCTATGTGATGTTTTTATAACCAAACATCCTGTGTTCTGAGAACAGGCCTGACGAGATAATGCATCTAAGTGTTGAAGGCTGGCTCTGCACTCATGTGGCAGTAATACTAGATAAACTATCAGGTACAGCCTTGAGCAGAGGCACAGTGTGAAATATTGTGGAAAGGAACTAACAACAAAACTTTCGCAGAATAGCAGCTAATTTGAAAAATGACACATCCCCGCTAAAAGCACGTCATGCTAAAATGAATCAAATGAATAAATGAAATAAAAACATGTAACTAAGTAAAAGGGCACAGGCTTCAGGCCTAAGTTGAATAAGTGTGCCCAAGCAAGGTGCTGAAATGAACCCATGACAACAGGTCCAATATGTAGTTTTAAAACTGCACAGCCAGGCTACAAAAGTTAGGCCTGCGGTCATGTCTTCCCCCTCACTGCACTGGGTTGCATAATAGGACCTGCAGCCCACTGGTGATATTGGACTTATAGACCTACCTTCCTGCACAAAAATAGTCCTCAACTGTATATTCCCCTTTCAATGTGTGCTGTGGAATGCAGCACACTGGAAAGAGGAACTAAATGAAAATATTTCTCCTGGTTATGCCCCTCTCAGGTAGCTGTACCATTTTGGTGCAAAACTAGGTTTACTGCCTTTAGTAAATCTGGGTTTGTGTCCGTGACAAATTAGATTGTTGGTTGAGGTGGTGTGAGCCCTTCTCAAGCAACAGCCGCCACAGTCCTTGTCAGGGTGAACTACAAAAAGTCACTAAATAAACTTGTGCTTAACCCTCTGGCAACTTGTTGTGTGCCTGTAGCTCAGAGCAGGAGGTCAGGTAGCTGACCCTTGGAGTCACTCAGCATAGGATGAAGGGGGCAGATCCAGCTCTTCTTTCTCAGCAAGCAGGGCAAGCCTCAAGCAGCAACGCAACAGGACATTTTTCTTCTGTAATACTCACAGGTCCAGGAGTGTACAGAAGAGTGGATCTGAGGGTCCTCTTTGTTATACCTAGTGCCCACTTTGAAGTGGGAGAAGCTTCTGGAGTTTTCCCCTGTTAGAGGCATGTGGAATATCCTGCCTCCCTGTCCTGGTCCCAGTCTGTCTGGGGCCACAATAGGCTAGTGTTAAGTCCTTTGTGTGTGAGCTGCGCCAGTTCCTTTGAAGCGCAGGTGTGGTACGTGACAGCTCTGACCCCCTCCATCCTGCCTAGTATGGCCCATCCTGCGAACACCCAGACCTCTATTGTGATACTGTCTGGGAGGAAAACACAGAGGCCAACTACCAACTTCACCTAGTCCTGTGACCCAGGAACAGGCTGCAGGTAACAAATTGTTAGAACAAGAAAATTCCAAACTTCTGAAAGTGGCATTTTCAGAATTGTGACATAAAATCCGACTTTCCCATATAAGAATGTTATAAATTACAATTCCTCGGATATCAAACATAACTTTCCTATATGCTCGCAATCAAAATCTATCACTAATTAAGTGTAATAAGGTTAGGCAAGGTTATCCTATGGGAGAGGTAGGCCTTTCAGAAGTGAAACTTGAAAAGACATGTCCAACTTTTTAAGTACACTACATCCTGCCCTAGGGGCTGTTGAGGGCCTACCCTTCGAGTAACATATGAATAGAAAAGGAAGGTTAGGCCTGGCAAAAGGTTTATTTTGCCATGTTGAGATAGCAATTTAAAATTGCACACATAGGCTGCATTAGCAGGCCTGAGGCGTGTTTAAAAAGGCTATTTAGGTGGGTGGCACAATTAGTGCTGCAGGCACACAAGTAGATTTAATTTACATGCCCTGTGCACCAGTACTATGAACTTACAACTAAGGCCCATATTTATACTTTTTTAGCGCCGCACTTGCATAATTTTTTGATGCAAAAGCGGCGCAAACTTGCAAAATACAATTGTATTTTGCTTGTTTGCGCCGTTTTTGCGTCAAAAAGTGGCACAAATGCGGCACTAAAAAAGTATAAATATGGGCCTAAATTATTTGTGCCACTTGGTTGTAAGCCAAATTCAGCATGCTTGAGAGAGTGAGCAGCAATTGCAAAAATAAAATGACAATGCTGAAGAATGTCAAACATTCACCCCAGTACAGGGATGTGGGCCTAAATCCATTGTTTTTTATCCTATCACATGCCTTTTCAGTTTGGATCCAGCAATTTTGAAATCAGTCTTGACCCTGTTCACATGGGAGCAGTCAAGCCCGAACTGCAGGACCAGGTCTTCTGGGGACCAGAATCAACAATCCTGGGACCGGTTTAGGGGTATCACCTCACATTAACCAGGCTAGCTTGACTTTAGTGGCATGGGGAGAACGGGACCCACTTCAGTGCATATCTGTCCCACTTAGGGCAACAATTGCAAAAAGAACAAGTGATGAACAGAATACTAAACAATGTTAAACTTTCACCCCCAGTACAGAGATCTGGGCCTACATCCATTGTGTTTTTCGTTACCCATGCCTTTCCAGTTTGGACCCAGCCATATGCGAATCAGTCTTGACCTTGCTCCCCATAGGAACAGTCCAGCCCGAACTGTCATACCAGGTCTTCCCTGGAACGGAATCAAGCATCCTGGCGCTGATTTCAGTGTATCACCCCTCATCAGCCAGTCTAGCTTGACTTCAGTGGCATGGGTAGCATGGGACCCACGTCTGGGCATACCCGTCCCAATTAGGGCAACAATTGTTAAAAGAAAAGAACAAGTGAGGGACAGAATGCTGAAAAATGTCAAACATTCACCCCAAGTACAATGATCTGGGCCTAAATCCATTGGATTTTTGCTACCCATGCCTTTCCAGTTTGGACCCTGCCATATGCAAATCAGACTTGATCCTGATCTCCATGGGAACAGTCCAACCCGAACTGCCAGGCCCGGTCTTCCCTGGACTGGAATCAAGGATCCTGGGACCAGTTTAGGACTATCACGCCTCATCAGCCAGGCTAGCTTGACTTCAGAGGCATGGGAAGCCCGGGACCCACATCAGGTCTTATCCGTCCTACTTAGGATAACAATTGCAAAAAGAACAAGTGATGGACAGAATACTAAACAATGTCAAACATTCACCTCCAGTAGAGAGATCTGGGACTAAATCCATTGTGTTTTTTTGCTACCCATTCCTTTCCAGTTTGGACCCAGACATATGCAAATCAGCCTTGACCCTGATTTCCATGGGAACAATCCAGCCTGAACTGCCAATAAATGATGGATTAAACCCAGATCTTTGTGACTGGGGGTTAATGTTAGCATAATTCATCATTCAGCCTATCGTCTGTCCTTTTTGACTTTGAGAGAGTGAGCAAGGCACAAGCACTTTGCGCACTTTACCACTGCTAGCCAGTGCTAGAGTCCTGAGGCTAACAAAAACAAATCCAGCAAAAAAATTAGGAGGAGTGAGGCAAAAAAAATGGGAAAAGATCACCCTAAGGCTGACAGGTCTCACAGCATCGAAATGCATGAGGGGGTGAACGGGCACCCCCATGCTTTACCCATGTCATGTTTTCCTGATGTAGTGTAACACAAAGCAGCCCAAGCAGCTGCATCGTGCTACTTTTTTCTCACAGTGCTATGCAAGATGATGCAACTCTGCTCTTGTGTTGAGTTGCTTTGTATATTTCAACTAGCATTTTGCGTCATAAGCATGTCAAAAAAGTGGCACAACCACAGTGCAAAATGCTAGTAAATCTAGGCATCAAAAGCAAGAGGTAGGTGATGGAGTGTTTGAGGGCCTCTTTAATTTGATGACAGGGGATAGTCTGTGTTCGAACCCTATTCCTAGATTTGCTCCAGTACGAGCTGGAGATGGAATGGCTTCTATTCTAAGGGCTAGGATGAGGGATGGGTTATTCACTGAAGAGTTTCCAGCTCTAAGTATGAGTGCTTCAAATATAATAAGATGCTTTTCTTCTGTACCTCGTGGTTACCCACATAGATGCGAAGTTGGTTATCATCGGTGTGCATTGTAACATGGTGTCCCCGGCCCCACAGGTCAAAACATATGCAGTCTGCGGTTCAGGGGGTGCAGCAACATTTGCAACATCTGTAAAGCAGATGTGGTCAGTCACAGGATTGATGCATTTCCTTATGGATCACATATATATATTTGTCGTGTCTCCTTTTGCCACTTACCAGTCCAGTTTGCAAACATTTTGAATGTGGGAATTCATTTTTTCAGCTATCAAAATGGCATTTGACAAACGCTCCTGTGCATTTGCTAAGCCACCAATTGAGTGTAACACTGGGTTCATGAACACAAATCCCCCTGTATAACATGTGGAAGATGGGTATATATGCTACATTTCTGGTCACTATTTGTATGCTTTTATTAGCCTTACAGGTGTTTTATATACAGATTCAGTTACTTTTCAGCCTCACAGATGTATTCATTTATAGCTCACATTAATTGTTATATCCGATTGATTTTAATCTTGACGTTTTGAGAAGTCAGTGAACAACATTCCCAAGATTAATCAGCAGAGGGCGCAAGCGTTTTAAAAACCATAGTTAAGTGAAATTGAACATGATGTTAGCCGCCGAATCACACTTCTAGGTACAATTCCACACAGGCTTTCAAGCAAGACATCCTTCGACCCAAAGGCTACGGAACAGGGCGGTAGGGATGCCTCCCTCTTGGTTTCTGCTGCCCTGCTCCACACTAGTGAAGACTAGTGATACTACAGTGCTAAATCAGGCCGAATTCGTCACCCTAGAGAGGAACTGTATCCGCTATAGCAACATGGGGCTGTGCATGTGAGGTAAAGCACCAGGGTGCAGCTAGGCCCCCAGATAAAGTTGATAGAGATCACATTTTATTAATGCATTAGTGGCAAATAAATTAGCATATGGTGACTGACAAACTTCCATTTATAAGCCTAACGGAAAAATTAACATGGAAATGTAAATGTGCATGTTTGAAATATGTTGAACAATGTGGCCTCCATTCGAAATTTGATGTCGCGTTTTAACATGAACATAGATATTGTGCATTTATATTTGAATTAATTATTGATTTGAATTAATGTTGAAAGTATATTTGACGAAACAGTAGAAATGAAGCATATTATGAGTATCAACTGAACATGAATTAATCGTACTTATAATGATGTAAACTGATTTTATTAATGTGAGTTGCATATGTGCAGAAACATAAATGCATGTTTAAACTGCTTCTAATATGTTTGCAATTAAATAATTTGCTTTGCATATGCGATTTTAATTGTAAGGTGTGCAATATGTTTTATATGTCTATTAATAATGTTAATGTGTGTTTGGGCTTTTTTAGCTGAAATAGGCCTGAGGAGTCATTTTGTAGCAGTAGGGAAAATTACTTGCTTATTCTGTACCCTCTGACTTGAAGTGTTGCCTATTACTGCTGACTTGATGTTGAATGCCCTGTTGTATAGAAGAGGAAGAACATGTTTCAGTGTTAATTATGTAATAATATTTGTTCTAGCTGTCGTACAAGATAGGAAAACCTATAATTATCACACAAGAAATATTTAGTTCATCCTGTGTATTATGAGAAAGGATCCCAATGTAACAATCAACTAGAAAATGAAATATGTTGGTGGAATTGTATGAAATCATTGAAATGACTAAGGCTCTAATTACATCATAGGAAGTAAAAACTGCCTACTGCTGCCGTGACGGCTGCCAAAAGACCGTCACCGTGGCTACCATCCATCCGCCATACTATAATCACTGCCGGAGTTCCGCCACAGGAAGGGCAGAAATCCGGCATTGATCATAGTGGTAGATGGTGGTAAGGTGGCGCTGCTACCACCAGCACCGCCAGGCCAGTAGACCGCCGCCAGCCGTATCATGACCTGTGATACGGCCTGGCGGTGCTCTGCTGGCAGGTGCTGCTGGCGGTAGCAGCGCTGTTTCCCGCTCCCTGCCTGAAGTCCACCTGGAAGAAGGTAAGTTGGCCTTCCGACAGGGGAGTGGGTGGGAGGTATTGTGTGCATGAATGTGTGAGTGTGTGCGTGAATGCCTCCATGTGTGTAGTGTTGTTTGCGTGGGTGTATGCATGTATGTGAATTCATGTAAGAATGGTAATGTGAGTGAGTGTCTGCATGTCAGTCTGAATGTTTGTACGAATATGTACGAGCATGACTCGATGTATGTGTGTATGAATGTGTGTATGCCAGTGTGAGTGAGTGGTTGTATGCGTGGTGTGTGTCTGCGTGTGTGTGCGTGTATTGGGGGTGGGGAATTGGAAGGGGGGAGTGTGGATGGAGGGGCGGTGGGGGGCATCTGGGGAGTGCTGGGGGGGTGGGTGAGCTGCCTACCAGTGACAGGGAAGGAATTCCCTGTCACCGGTAGGGCCTACCGCCATGGTTTTCGTGACATGGCTAAAATGTATATGTGAAAAAAAGGAACATTGGGTCGGGTTGGAGAGGGTAGATAGCCATAATCAATGCTATATATTTTGGGCTAAAACTCCACTTCCTTTAAAGCTGATTGTAAAAATGACTAGCCCACCTTATCAAACTATTTTTAATGTTGGGACATTTAATGATCTTACCTACTCTGCCTCTTGTCTAGTAGTCTCTTTTTCTGCACTCTCTGTCTTTTTATTCCCTGCAGCTTCCTCAACCCATGGTGGAAAAATCCCATCTTCAAATAGATTTGTTTTGCCTTTTTCTCCCTTCTCCAAAGACTGAAACGTTTGTGGTGGTGTCCAAGCAACAATCTGTGAATTTTGCCATGTTCGGAATGAACCCTGTCGCAAGTGCTCCTCCAACAGCGCCTTGAACTACAGTGTATGGGACAATATTATTTCGAGTAGTTGCTGCGTGAAACTATAATGGCTGTGCTGTTATACCTCTAGTAAAATATGCTGGTACAATTACAGTAGAAGCAGTAACACCTGGAGGCATCACTACCGGTGCAGTCTCAATTCGAGCAGGCACAAAATTTGATAATACAGGCTGTACAACAGGCTGTGTCATCTGCAATGGCCTCACAATCTGAATCACACGTGTGTCAACAGGGGCTGTAGCCACTGTCACATTAGAAGTCGAAGCACTCTCTGTATTTGTCACAGGGGCCACATATACTGGTGGAAGTGCAGTTAACAATGCACCCAAAATATCATCCCCGGAATCACTTTCAGTGTCTGATTTCTTCTCATCTTTTTCATCTTCTGTTCCCTGTGCTTTTTTCTTTTTGACTTCTCAGGGTTTTCAGTAGTGATTGCTGGGTACAGTATAGCTCCTTCAATTAAAGCTTTCTAGCACCTGTGCTGTTACTCATCCTACCTAGCATCTGCATAATTATGCACTGCTCCCTTTGCCCCGTTCTGATATTTCTTCTTTTCTCTAGTATGTCCCATTATCTCCCAAAATGTAATATTGGTAGAGAATGGCACATGTTGTGTAGGTCTAGGAGGTGGCTTCATCTCATATAGCTTCTCTCTTAGGCCCAGATTTATACTTTTTTTGCACCACATTTGCGTCATTTTTTTAAGCAAAAGTGGCGCAAACTTACAAAATATAATTGTAATTTGTAAGTTTGCGCTGCTTTTGTGTCAGAAAATGACGCAAATGTGGCGCAAAAAAAGTATAAATATGGGCCTTAATCTGTCAATTATTCTTATTTTAAAAAATTTACCATATTTTAGAAAACTTAAGGTGTTCTTGCACCATTTATGAAGTCACAAACATCTATGTATCCAACATTTGTTGGCATATAATGTGCTGGTCAACCCTCAGGAGGTGCCTCTTCACCTTCCTGTGCTGAAAGTTTCACATCACCACTCATACAACCTTTAAAAGCTTTAAATCATTTTATGAGTTTGGATTAATTCAACAAATGGCAAACAACGTAATTCAAATATTCAATGTTTTGATTCTATTTCGTATATGCCAGTTTCTTAGAAGCCTTTCTTCCAATCTCAGCACTGCTCTTCACACAGACCATCCAATAACTGCGCGGCATGTCACACTAACCGAACAATTCCAGTGCTGCAAAAATGATGGCACTTATCACTCCTTGCAGCAGTTCACCCTGCTTTACACTTTTGTCATACACACACAATTTTACAACTCTACACAAACAAAAAAAAAACTTTGTCTGCTCTCATAAAGAAAACAAATGAGCAATTCAACAGCGGGAGCATTCAGGTTTTTACACCCTCCAAATTTTCTCACTCAAAAAGACCTTTCACACACGCAAATGAAATCTCGAACAGTGGGAAATCACCCTACTTAATGCAGCTTCACCTTTGAGCAATAGGTTTCACTTACATCAATTCATTTTAGTACACTCAGAACAAATTGTTACAGTCCCATTCTCAACTGTGCAGTCGACGGTATCTCTTGACCTGCACCACAAAACCTTAGCAGACAAAAAAAAACATAAAACAACTCTTATTTATCTTTATCTAGCCGAGGATCATAGGCTACTTCTCAGTCTGATAAACTCTTCAACTTCTTGACAATAAGCACATAAGCATCACCAATTCATTCAACAGACATACTCCATTACTTGAACAAAAACAAAAACAATTGAGAAGCATAACCCTACCACTTCTGAAACCGACTTCAAAATTTCACAGTGTCAATCTTAAAAATTCAGGCTTTGGGCTATGGGACATGAGCATCTCTTTAAATCAGGGCAATTAATTACAGCTCCTTTTTCTCATAAAGTAAACCATCCTCTCTCTACCAGCTTTGTTGGCATGCTGGGACCTTGGTTAAGTTATCGGTTTACGAGAAAGATCTTACTATTCATCCGAAGAGAAACCCTAGCTGTTTACTCTGGGCCAATGGATCTTTGATTTTGGCTGAGATTATTCATGAGCTGTACATCAGATTCCATTATCATCACAATCTCAATTTTATTTTCAGTCAATAGTGAGAGTTAAGTAATTTTTTTAAAGGTTTTATTGATGTCTTTAGTATTTCATCTTTATTGAGTCAGCATTTATATTGATCAGTATCAGCCATTAGCTTAATCAATAATCAATAGCAGTAATCAGCAAGACATAAGAATTATAAAATATGCGTACTCCATAAAGGAATGAATCCATATTCTAGGAATGAGGATAATTGAAAAAAGGTGTCAGTCAAAACCTTAAAGAGGTCCAATTAGCGAGATTAATCAGCATAAAACTTTGGAATCAAATATCAGTTCAAATTCAATAATTAATCAAAGCAGAACTTAAAGAGAGGTTCAAGAAACCCAGTGGAGTCCAAGCATGAGCAGCTTAGAATGCCAAAGTGGAAAGGTCTGGGAGCATAGGGTGCAATGGGGCAGATGAGATTTACCTACCCTAGGAACCCACATTAGTATAGCACTATTATAGACGGTATAATCTAAGCTGTTGCAACATGTTTCTTCAGCAGCCAGTCAGCTCTCAATGTCATCGTGGTAATAGGATCGCTTTCTCACCAGTAATACACTAGTCGTCAGATAGCAATGTTGGACAAAACTTTTAATCAAATACAAAGTACAATCTCATAAGTTTTCTCACAATTTATTTGCCTTTGGAAAACTGCATCCTAAAGCAGAAGCTTCTATATTACCTTACTAAAAGACAAGTTGCTTATTCATTACTCTACAGTGTTCTTGCCTTGATGCATTTGCACAGCAAGCCTTGTACATATGACTAATATCTTGGGAACTCTCTGGTGTTTCATCACTGAGCCATTGGTTCTCTTAGACCCTTTGTCCCAGCCTCCCTAGTAAAGGTTGGCCCCAAGTGATGTGTGTCCAACCTTCAGCAATCATGGTAGCCAGGTATCGGGGGGGGGGGGTCAGTCAACAACCTAATCATCTCGGCCTACACCATGAAATCCTCCACTAATTTTACAATTTGTCATATTTTTTCTTTAAGACTTCTTCTGCAGAGGCCCATTCTACCATATCTTTGACCCAACGGCTGACCGTCAGGGGTCTGGCTGTGAGCCAGTGTACAGCCATTTATAGTTTAGCCAGCACCGAACCTAACATTGTAATTTTCTCCCCATCTTCCATTTTTTCCAATATGAGCCTGAGCAAACAGTGTTTAATCGTAGGGAGCATTGTGTGGCCTGTACAATGCCCATGCTTACCCAAGACATCCTCCCAGCAGCCTTATTCAATCAGGCATCTCCGTGTAGTACGTATGAAGTTAGCCTTTTTTCAGTGGCAATGTCTGCACTCAGAGAATCTCCTGGGATACATTTTGTATAATTTAGTTTGGGTCAGATAAGTCATGTGAACATAATTATATTGAATGAGCTTGAGGTGTGCATTGCTTGACATCTTTTTAACTTCCATACACATTCTATCCCATTCCACAATCGTCTGTCAGCATGCAATGGTGTCGATATCAATCTCCTGCAATTGACCTGTGCATATAGGCCTACCATGGTTTGTGTGGGTGCATCGGGTAAGGTAGACCGTATCTCTCTAGCTGTGTGTGCGATCTTCATATATGGCAAGAAGTGGCCAAAGGAATCGCACACAGCAGTAAAAATAATGAATCTTCCTTCCAGATATAAGTCCGCTAGCAGGGCCGGCTTTAGTGCTGGTGGCGCTCAGTGCGCCAAGGGTTGTTGGCGCCCCCTAATGACCTCCTCTGCCATGGATACCCTCACTACCACCCCTTAACAGTGCCCCTCAGGTCTCCACTTTCTCTCAGATGCAAACTAATTTTATGGACAGAGGACTGCAAGGTGTAGGGGCCACATGTCAGCCGTATTGGGAGGCAGTATGAGTCCTCAGAGGAGAAGCACAAACTCAGAACTTAAAACATAACACCATGGTTGGGGGTTCACTTTAATAATAATAAGAACTGATTTTTACCCAAATGAACCCTTTTTGAAACATTAGGATAATGAAAGAATGAGGAAAATCATAAGACTGTAATCTGTACCCTGCAGTGTGCATGCAGGTGTCAGGTGATAATTACTAGATCACTGTTCTGTGTGAGGATTTTAACTTATAATTTGCAAGTAACAAAAGGAGCTCTCTGATAAAAGCAGTAACCCACTGACCTATTTACATTATATGCACTTTGTGATCTGCATGGTACATGTTCTTTGCAGCAGACACAGTAACCCCCTGCGCTACCTTACAATAAGTCAAACTTCTACAAGACACTACTCCGATCTCTTGGGGAAGAACATTACTCAGCGGAGTGCTCTTGACATTTTTATTGTTACCTGAACATTGCTGGCGGCAAGAACGCGGCACCAAGTGCTTTTCAAAACCATAATAGACTTGCAAACACGACGCCCCCACCTAAAGTCAGCACCTGGTGCAGTGGTACCGGTCGCACAGCCCTAGAGCCAACCCTGACCACAAGTGTCATGCACCGCTCTTGTTTCTATTGATCCAAAGGGCCAGACTGGCCATTGCGGGCAGTGGGCATTTCCCCGGGAGGCCGGGGCCGGGGAAGGGTGAGCTCCGGTTTTGAAATGGCGGCAAGCCGGTTTTGTTCCTGGGGGCCAGTTTCGCAGCAGTGCTACAGACGCCGCCCCCGGTAAGAAAGCAGCAGTGCTTCGCTCGCCCCCTGCCCCTCGACCCGGGGGCTGGTCTGACAAAATTGCCAGGGCTGCTTTGGGGTCCCAGTCCGGCCCTGCTCATCCACCGCCAAGATGTGGGCAGTCTGCGCAAATGGCTGTATACTCTGAAGTGATGTGCCTCACACAAGTGGAGGTGGAAACATGACGTTTATTGAGGCAACAGACAAGGGACTGGTAAAGCAGAGGCACATAGACATCTGCAGCCGGGAGAAAGAAGTGAGATATTACATCACAAGGTTCTAGTGATGTCATGACATTCTACACTCAGCTGGCAGGATGCTCTAACAATAAAAGTGACCATCAGCAAATACTCCAAATATGCACATCTAACACGTACAGAGAGCATCTCGGCATCCTCCTGACTGCCCAGACCCACACTCCACAGGTCTGTTTCATAGGAAACTGCATGGGCTTCAGCGCTCCCTCACCTCTCGTCAGCAAACTATCTAGTGGGGCCTCACAGCCTGTACTCTTTAGTAACCTTGTTTTCCGGGTGTACCCCTCATCCAGCCAGTGTACTGCCTCCTTCAGGTGCGCCGCCATGTAATAGAGCTCAATAACCAGAAGTTCCAGCCCCCACCCACTCGACCCGTTCTCGCTTGAAGTTGGTCATCTTTGCTTCATATCAGTTCTACAATTCTATCATTAATTTATCCAGTTCCTCGGTCACAATGAATTCGAAATTGTGCATTGTTTTATTTCATGCCTGGATTTTGTATAAGATAAATCAGTTTCTGGCTCTTACAAGCATCGAGTAGACTCTGCACTGCCAAGCTCACATACTAAGGGGGTCATTCTGATGCCGCCCGCCAATGTAACCCCGTCGAAAGACCGCGGGGGTCATTACGACTTTCCCGCTGGGCCGGCGGGCGACCGCCAAAAGGGCGCCCGCCGGCCCAGCGGGAAAGACCCTGCAACAATGAAGCTGGCTCCGAATGGAACCGGCGGAGTTGCAGGGGTGCGACGGGTGCAGTTGCACCCGTCGCGATTTTCACTGTCTGCAAAGCAGACAGTGAAAATCTTTATGGGGCCCTGTTAGGGGGCCCCTGCACTGCCCATGCCAGTGGCATGGGCAGTGCAGGGGCCCCCAGGGGCCCCACGACACCCGTTCCCGCCATCCTGTTTCTGGCGGTGTAAACCGCCAGAAACAGGCTGGCGGGAAGGGTGTCGGAATCCCCATGGCAGCGCTGCAAGCAGCGCCGCCATGGAGGATTCTCCGGGCCAGGGGAAATCCGGCGGGAAACCGCCGGATCCCCTTTTCTGACCGCGGCTTTACCGCCGCGGTCAGAATGGCCCTGGAAGCACCGCCAGCCTGTTGGCGGTGCTTCCGTGTCCCTCCACCCTGGCGGTCCATGACCACCAGGGTTGGAATGAGGGCCTATATCTCCATCCCTTGCAGGTCCATGTGAGTGACAGGACATCACAAAGTAACTACACTCAGGATTCAGGCAAACACTGTGGTGGGCTAATTCCTTATAACGAGAGGAAAAGTATGCAAATTGCCAGAGCAAAACGTCAACCACGACCCACAGTTAACTAATAACTAGTAACTGCGAGTAATCAGAGCACCTCTGCATGCCACAGCTGGATGTAAACTGGCCATTGTGTTTCCTTCTTGTCGCATCCACACAATTCCTTGGATGCTGCTCCACTCTGTACTGGGGCGCAAGTTCCTCGTTGAGCATCAATGAACAGAGGAGGGACATACAATCAGGGGACCGTAAAGTGATCAAGGACTTGTGGGTTTGTGGTTGTTTTTTGCCTTCATGCTTTGTGCGGTTGGTATGTAAGGATGAGCAGTGGTGGTTGAATTGTGGTTGAATTGTGAAATACTCAGATATTCCATGGAGGAATGTGAGAACTGATGCCTTGGGCTGTGGCTCAGTGTACTTATCTGCCTAGGCTGTGGGCCTGAATATGGACATAAAGAGGAGGTAACATGGTGAAAAGTACTGGTGGGGGGAGGAGACTCCCTGGGGACCTATGCAGGTAAGGGGTTTGTAGTCGAGGGAGAAGAGATCTGTACTGAATCATTGTGGCGAAGCTGGAAAGATATTTGTTTTCTGGTTTACAAGGGCATGTCTGTTATCACTTTATCTAATAAACAGAGCTCAGGCACTGCACCAATTAAGTGAAACATAAAAGAACAAGTCATGTGCCAGAGTGCAGTGTCATAGTCTTTAGAAATGCCACGAAGAATCAAGGTTGAAATCTTTCTTCTGCACCCGGAGCCTGGGTATGTCGACTCGTAACACGTTTAGCAGCAAAAACAAAGAAAGGGTCTTCTAGGCATGGACGTTACTTTGGACCCGCCAGAGGTACCAGTTGCTATGCAGTTGCCGGCGTGTCCCAAAGGCAAGACATGTGCCCCATACCCAGCTCCAGGGTCCATGGCCCTCCACCCATCCACTGCAGCCCACGTTGTTACTGTGCCTCAGTCCTCTGCACTTTGAACCTCGTACATCCAACCCCATGTTGCAGACTGGCCTCCCCAGTCCACACTGAAGGTGTGTTTGCCTGTACCACATGTTGCTTTATCTGTGCCAGCACACACACCCTATTCCCCACTCAATACGTACGTAAACCTGCCTCAGATGACACACACACCACCCTGGTCAGCACTCTCCTCAACACCTGCTTTCTTGTCATGCACAGCATCGAAGACTGGGACTTCCAGCACTAACTCTTTATGGACCTACTGTTTCTCACCGAAACCTGGCTCAAACCAGCCTTGGATCTGGACAATGCGACAGCCATCCCTCTCAGCTACAAGATTACAAGGCAAGACAGAACCAGCAAACTGGAGGAGGAATCGCTAACATCTATATGGAAAACGTCTGCTCCCTGACCTCAGGAAACTCCAGCAACCACACCTGGCTTTCAAACTCAGCATCTCGAGCAAGACCACCTTGGTAGGAGACCAACTCTACCCACCTCCCAGGTTTGAAAATTCCTTTACGGACATCATCACCTCTCCTGTACTCAACTCCAGCTCTTTAGTACTCCTGGGCAACATCAGTTTCCACTCAGAGGACCACACTGACAAAACACCAACAACCTCCTGGAATATCTGAACACATTTGGACATACCCAACAAGTGAAGGTGTTCACCCATACCGCCAGACATATCCTCCACCCTGTCTTCACCTATTTCTGTGATATCACAGTAGACAAGCCCCACTCCTCACCTGGACCAGTCACTTATTTGTCCGATTTGACATACACCTAACCCACCAATCCACCAACTATCCAACAAGACCACCAGACACAAATGGAACTCTGTTTCTGAGAAACCTGGACCACAGAACTCCAAATCCAATGTCCAACGCACCAAGGTGACTTCTCCCCATCCATCTGCAACTTCAAAAACTAGATCCAAAGCTGCGTAGACACCCTTGCCCCCCTCAAAACCACCATCACTTGCCAGACCAAAGCACAATTAAGCTGGTACACAGATGACCTAGGAATCACCAAAGTCCATTACAAACAATAGGAGCACTGATAGTGGCACACCCACCATGATGAAGAGAGACACAGCACTGTCACCAGCAGCTCAGATCCACCAAATGCTCAGCCCTACCAAACGGACTGATAAAAGTACCAATAGCAAAGGAATAACCTCCCCCACTGCCAGTTTCACAAATGGACATCTCCACTCTCGCAGCTCTTCAAAAAAATGAGAACAAACTGGAAACTGCCTTAACATATGGCCCACCACCACCCCTCTAGAATCTGCCACGACCTGGTACTCTATTCCTCAGGAGCTCTCTTGGACCGGTTCCTGCACTTTACCTTTCCCAAAGGACCCATCTACAGAGACCTCATCCTGATACTCACTGATTCTCTCACCACCGCCACCTTCCTGGACACCTGGAAACATGGCACCATCATACCGCTACTGAAAAAGCCTTCAGCAGACCAGAAGATACTGCCGAGCTAGAAGAATACAAACCTGCCACTCTACTAGCGTAACCAGTGAAAGTCCTAGAAAGATTCAACAACGAATGATTGACCCATCACCTCAAAGACAGCCTCCTGTTAGACCCTTCCCATTAGAGAGTCAGGCCAAATCATAGCACCATGACTGCCCTCATCGCCTGCACCAATTACATTCATCTCATCATGGACAAGTGCAACACAGCGGCCCTCATCCATCTTGACCTCTCCGCCGCCTTCAACACTGTCTCCCACCCAATTCTCATCCAATGCCTCTATGAGACCAGAATACATGGCCCTGCGTGCAATGGATCAGCTCCTTCCTCACAGGCCGCACACAGGTTATCAGCCTGGCCTTATACACCGCCTCTTCATCTAGCTTGATATGCAGCATCACAAAGGCTCATCACTCAGCCCCACCATCTTTAATGTGTACATGATCCTACTCATCAGCACTGTCCGAGCCTGCGGATTCAAGAACATCTTGTATGCCAATGACATCCGCCTCATCCTCTCATTCTCAGAGGACACCTCCAGCACCCAAACAAAATGTATCAACTGCATGTCAGAAGTCGCTTACTGGATGAAACCCGATTACTTGAAGCTTAACTTGGACAAAATAGAGATGGCCCTGATGAAGAAAGACCACATTCTGGGCTCGGCCTGGTAGCTCTAAGAATTGGGACCCATTCCTTCCCGTCGAGCCAAGCTAGGAATCAAGGGATATGACCGAGAATCAAATCTCGATGACTAACCAAGTTAAGACAATTGCCTCGTCCTGTTTCCAAACTCTCAAGCTCCTCAGGAAAGGTTTTATGTGGATTCCGTTAAACACCCCTCGATTCACCACCCAAGCCCTAATCACCAGCAAACTGGACTCCTGAAACACATCTTACGTCGGCACCACCACACAGCTCACCAAGAGACTCCAGACTCCATTTTATACACAACACAGTGGCCAGCCTCAACTGCCACCCCACCTCTACGGAATCACACATCTTTGTCTCCCCATTCACAAATGCGGCCTTTTCAAATTCCTCACACACACTTTCAAAGCACTTTACAACCAAGTACCTGCATACTTGAATAGCTGTATCAGCTTCCACATCCCTACCACACATCTTTGGTCTGCCAGCTTGCTGCTCTCCCATGTCCCCGTGCAACAACAGGAAAAGTTACGTTGAGCTCGACTAGAACCCTGTTCACTTTCTATCAGTTCTTTGCACTTCCCTGGCTCATCAACCACAAAAAGGGCCATACGAATAGGACAGAAGGACAAATCTGTGATTGTGTCAGGTGATTGTGAAATGTGTGGTCTCACTTCTGCTACCTCTGGCTTTCCGGTGAGCCCCGCCCCGTCTGGCAAGATCACATATGGAAAATCAGTGGCGGTTCCCCCTGAAGAGTTTTGAACTACTACAGCTCTGATGACACATGCAGGGGCGGCTGGTGTTCAAGGGCTAAGGGGCTGCGCCCCTAGCCTTTTCTGGCCTCGCTAGTGAAGCATATATTTAAATACATGATGAAAGTAAAACATTTTCTGCACAACATTTTCCAAGTGAAAGTTGTGCACTTTGATAAGCCCCACCGCGCCTGCGTCAGTATGTGGCTGAAAGCTGCACAGTAGGGCTGACAGGGCCTGCGCCCACGCAAAGCCCTTATGTTTTCTCAGAACGCAGTGACGTCCCTGGCTTATCTCCTCCTCCACCAGAAGCCCTGATAGTAAACAGCCTGGAGCATTTTTTGTTCAGCCCGGGTTTCTGAAAACTTCATGTCACTCGATATTATTATCCACCCTTTCCTATTTACTCAAATGGTGGGGTATGATCAGAAGGGTCTACATACCAGAGGTCACATTATATTAAAAGAATGTGGCATTGTGCAAAGAAAATCCCCTTTTCCTGCATTACAAGCAGTCTGTGGGAGAGAAATTGAATAAATACAATAAATAACTGCATCCAGGGCTCTCTGGGAGACAGGAGTGTGACCTGAAGACCTCAAGTCATAAATATGCCAAAGACAACCCTGCACACAAGTAAGTTGGAGCTCTATCTTTTTTACAGACCATAAGAAAAAAATCTGTTCTCTCTGCTCTCCTCTCCTTTCACTGCCTCTGTAGGTGATTTCGTATCTCAAAGGCAGTAATGGTACCAGTAATTTATCATGGCTAGTTATGCTCGTTTTATTTCTTCTGCAGACTAATGACGTGATATGTCATATTAAACATGTAATCCGCAGCTCAAATAAACGTGTACCTTTTATCACTGAAACTTCTTCATCCCAGCCGTCTAACATTCACTGACATAGAGCCCACTCTTTCCCCATTCCTCATGCAGTAGAAGTGGATGCAAGCATGAATAACTTGGTGTCTTGTCTTGGGCAATGGTAAGTGTTATAATGCTAATCTTATGTTATCTTTATGGTACTGAGACCCCTTGCCACACTAACCTCCCCCACTGTGACGCCCCAGGCCCTGGCTGCAAATCGCTGGCTCCTTTAGAAGTGGAGGTGCTGCATTTGTTCCCTCATGAAATTGATCCAAAAGACGAGCATGGTTCTTGTTCCCTTGCAAAATTGATCCAAATATTGGATTCAAGCACAAAGGGAGAAATATGTGCTTACAGTAAATGCATTTATCTGCTGTATGGCCTTAAAACTGTCCCTATCATCATGCCCTTAGCATTAATGCCAAAAACATGAATTGATATGCAAACAATTAATATTAAAAAGTGATTTAGTTACTCTTATTTCACATGTTTTAATTAATGTTGCTTTCACCAAGTGAGTTAGCTGTTTCATCATGATCTGTTTCTGTCTTGCCTAGTGCACACTTTGATTCGTGCCAAGTGTTTATGAGGGGCTTTCATTGAGAGTGCTGGTGCTGAGGCTGAAGGTAAAGCAAAGTGCCCGTCAGTGTGTTGGCGTCTTCACAAAGCACACAGAACAATGGTCACGTTTTCCAGTTACATTTGACATTTAGGGCCAGATGTATCATGAAGGCCTTTTGCGATTCGGAAATAGCGATTTTTAAGAAATCGCTATTTCCGACTCGCAAAATGGCATGTATCACATTTGCGAATCGGTAATAGCAATTTCTTAAAAATCGCAAATTCTATTACCGAATCGCAAATTGCGATACCGGCCCCATTCGCACCTATTCGCCTGTTGGCCCATATCTGCAAATTTTTTGCATTTCCAAAATTGCGATTTCTTAACCAAAAATCACAGTTTTGGAAATGCAAAACCCCAGGGTGCTGGGCGCCTTAGGCCCCCTCTGCTACACCCCAAAATTATTTCTTGGGATATGTAAGGTGCACGCATGCCTAAAGGGCATGTGTGCTTTACATGTACATTTTAAAAATGCATCTAAAATGCATTTTTAAATTTTGCACATGGTTACCACCAAGTTTAATCTGGTGGTAAATAGCGATTCCTAAATGCCCAAATCGCATTTAGGAATGGCTTCATACATGTGCTAAGAAATCGCAAATAAGGAATCCTTATTTTCGATTTCTTATTTAGAGAGTCGCAATTTGCGACTCTCTAAACAGGGTCGCAATTTTAAGGAATCGCTATTTTAACGATTCCTTAAAATTGCATTCAGAATGTCTTTCTTACATTCTGAACTGGCTTTTTGCATTCGCAAACGGGCATTCGCACCGTTTGCGAATGCAAAAAACCTTGATACATCTGGCCCTTAGTGTAAATGTGTGTGAAGAGGATGCACAGAGGTCATAATATTTAGAAGGCAAAAGCAAAAGGAAATAAAGTGCTTATATGTGAATGAGTGCAATGTATGTTTGGGGTGGTAAAATGAGGGAGATGCAGGGAGTGCATTCAGGGGAGAGTGAAAAGAGGGTGCTGAAGAGGAGAGATGAGGTTGAAAATGTGCAGATGGATGGGATGTGAAGAGAAATAGGGCAAACATATCTAACATTAAAGAACAAATAACTGAAGGCGCAATGGGCCTCAACAATATTTAATTCATAGTCTCACTATTTCAGAATTTAAACATTTTAAATGTTAATTATTTATAACTAATCATTGTTGTTACTCATTTATCTTCCACAGCTAACAACCATTGACAAAGCCAACTGTACTGACAGGCTTTACGTGATGTCAATTGTTGTGTTATATTTCTGGATGCAATAACATCTCATTTTGCATTTTCCCTTTTAGAGAGCCCCCACTTTTTTCATCCCACTTAAAGACCTGTCTGCACATATTTTTTTGTATGACTGGTTGCAGCCAGCAGTTGTGTGTGCTTCCTGATGCCTGGTTAGAACATATTCTTCCAAAGTTGATGCCGCATGGAGTGCAAGACAGTGGGTAAACACACACTTTAAAGGGCCTGAAGTTGTTGCAATGTACATTTCACACATTAAAGTAAAGGGTGAACGTATTAATGCAGTAAGATATGTGTTTAATATTTCAAGACTATACATTCCCACTGCTTTATAAACCTTGCTTTCCCACTAAATGTATTTCCTTTCAAATGGACCACTTGTCAATCTTTTTTCTATTGTTTCTTCCGTGGAGGATCCACCCTGGACCCCACGTTTGTCCACGGAGCTTGCTCGCTACATAAAAGTCGTACCCAGACTATTACGCCCCACCACTTTCAAATGTCACCAGCCGCCACTGGACACATGAGGTAAAATGTGGAGTGTGATGACGCTGAAATGAAGGTTTTACATTTATTAGCGCTTAAACGTAGTGCCGCAATAATCAAGTGTGACTTTAACCGAACTAATAAAGATTGTACGGGGACAAATGTGCCCTCAGAGTAGTTTGCCAACATTTATAAGCGTGCTTTATATAACGTGATGTATTAGAATTGTACGAATCTGGCATAATCGTAAACGTGTGCCATGATTTGCTTGCTAGAAATGTTTTAGCTTAGCATAACTTTAGTGGAGGCTTTGGCCTAGTTGCCATGTCTCACGATTTAGATGCTCGTATTTTTCCAATGTGCTAATAAAACGTGTATTCTTGCTTGAAGCTGTACTTTTCCAGTGAGATCGGTTCACATGCTTATCTTTAAGGTTTCTTGCCAGCCTGGCATCTTCTTCTTTGCTCCAAGGTCAATCTGCAGGTGCAGACAATGGACGCTCTGAAAGTGAGTTAATTGGTAAAATATGTTGCAACTTACGTTCCCGACTCCAAGGATAATGTATGCCTAGGTAGAAGCTTGTGAACTGTAGTTTTTGATTGGACAATTTGAAGCCAACCTATGAACCCTCCAATGGAAGACCCTACTGGATTTGAACTGTTGTCTATTTAAACCAGGTGCACAAGAAGAAAGCAGCCATTACAGCCATTACAGCCATTATTCGTCATTTTGCCATCTTCTACGATGTCAATTGATGTTCGACGCCATTTTGAATGAGACTTTGATGCTTTCTCTAATCGAGAGAAAGAGACTTTAAGAAATTCTCGCCCTAGAGACTTTAACTTTGATTTGCCCCCTTTACATGAAGTAATAGTTGTCCTTTTATCTTGCCGCTGTGAGGCAATTGCCCCGTTCACCCTACCCCTTTGCCCCGTCCCATGCTGATCGGAACCAGTACCTGTGAGACGAAGACTTCCTTGAATGCTGATTGAATTTTGTAAATATGAAAGAAAATGTACAATTGCATTGTGTTTCTTTTTAGGTAACCAACTGCTGATTTTGATAAGAGCCCTAGTTAGGAGTTTTCCAAATTAATGTTGCTAAATTGTTTTTGCATGAAGTCCCACATGCAGATGCTAATTTGAGGATAGATGAGGATTCATTTGTCGCACGATGCAATTTGAGACCTTGTTATGCTGACCAATGTATGCAATTAGCTCATTACAGATTATAGTTCTAGTGGTTTGCATTGCTATTATCGAATGCATTATTATTCAAATGCTGCATAGATTGCATCTGTTTCGCCGTTATGGACAGCTATTAATGTTCATCTACATATATCATTTGGTGTTGAGACACGTTTATATCGTGCTAGCTTTGTTAATATAGGGAAATACATTCATTAACTTTGCATAAACTGGTGTGGTTATTCATGGCCGAAAGGTCATGGTTCGCCGAAATGTATTCTGGATTAATTGTGAAGTGTTATGTTGATCAGGGCATTGCTTATGTTCGTTATTGATTATTGATTTGATTGCATTGATTACTTTCGGGTGAGGAGAGCCCCACTTGGTCAAAAGATTCATCGACCCAAGAGCGTCTCCATACAGGTAATTTATTAACTCGGAACGCTCTATCAGTAGATGGTAGCAGAGGACGGTTTCGCCCTTTGGGACCCCTTACTCTTAAAGTATATGGTGTTGAATTAACGGTTTCGCCCTTTGGGACCCCACTCGAGAAGTCTGAATTAGATTTTTCTTGGATAAAACAGATTGAGAGAATGATGATGGGCTAAGTCCCCCGCGACTTTCCCGGGATCTCGGAGCTTGCGAATGGAGAGAATGGAGGCGTGAGATCGGCGTTGGCGGTACTAGTGATGGTATGAGTGAAGTTAGGATTTTGCGCTTGCACAGCTTATTGCCGCAGATTGTGTGAAAAGGTTGCGAGGATTTTAGAGAATAGCGGAGGTGCGACTCCGAGTGTAGGAGTAGAGAAGTCGTCGAACTTCATAGAAAATAGCGGAGGTGCGACTCCGAGTGTGAGAGTAGGGAAGTCGTCGAACTTCATGTGCATGTGGCGCTTTGTGCAGAAAAAGGTCCACGTGGTTGTTGTTGTTGAGACGGGCCCTGCGAGGTCAAGAGACTCCGGAGTATGTTGAAAAGTGTATGAGACACTTGTTTTATGTTGTGGTCTGGTCGGTTTAATAGGTTGACCGGGCGTGGTCAACGAGTCGGTACGTGTGTTAAGGGAGCGAAAGAAAACTTCGACTTCGGGCTTTGACAAATTCTAAGTGCACTAGAATAGATCACTGACAAGTTGAGAGCAGAGTCTGCGGGTCAGGATTTGCTTGCGAAAGTGGGGACCGAGAAAGATGGAATAACTGCAGAGGCTAGTGAAAAATCCCTAAGGTCCTGAAGCGATTGTGTTACCCTTCCTGTAGTAAACCGACAGATCTGTTTTATTATTATTTGGTTGCTCGCGATATATGCCAGAAGTTGTTACGAGAGGAGCTGAGTGAAGGAGGACTAGACGCGAGGCTTTGTCAGCCGCAGTGTGTGTGAGTGTGACGTCACTAGGAGCCGCGCTGGGATAGGTTGGTTGCAGAGAAGGGTCGCGCACGGATTGGACGCAGTCCGTGGGGCTCGATTGGAAGGGGAAAGGCAAGCGAAGAGTATTGCGGGAATTAAAGTCACTTATTGATTACAAACTTTGTGAAATAAAAGGACGAGAAAATGAAATTTTTGAAAGCATTAAAGAGTGCGATGAAGGGGGAGTCTTACATTAAAGCGAGCGTAGGAGAGGAGACGCCACCCGAAGGTACACCAGCTTACATTGTAATGGAGGAAAAGGGGGTAGCTCCGTGCCTTTGGCTAAAGCAATGGCACAAGTTGACAGAGAAACATGGGAGCGTAGCGTTCCCGATCCATGGGACATTCAATATAAGGATTCTAGAGAATTTGAGATTCGCGATGTACGACATGAAGGTACCTCCAAGGCCAGCACAGTTTGAGGCTCTAGCGATTTGGGAACTAATGGCCAGACAGCAACAGCAAAAGAAGTTCGAGACCAGGATAAGGAAGGTAGAAAAGACACTAGCGGACGCTAGGTGGGATAATGCACAGAAGGTGTGGAGGTCAGATGTATTGCATGGGATACAATTGTTTCCCGCAATTGCAAAGGAAGAAGAGGCGACAGGTAAGAAAGCTACCTGTAAGACAAACAGGAGGTGTTCCAAAGATAGAGAGGAAGACGAGTTAGAGGATGAGGAGTTCATCATGCAATTATTGAACGACCGTCCACCACCTTATGCAGAGAGTGGACAAGGTCCAAGTACCAGTTCTGCCCCTCCGGCACCGGTACAGAATGATGAAACTCCGAATTCAGAAACGCCATCGGGATATAAGGACCCGAGTTTACTGTTCACCCCGCAGATACCACAGGTTAGGAGAATATATCCAGATGTGCCTATATTGAAAACAGCAGAAAGTTATCAGCCGCAGGTCCCAAGGTACTACAGCAGTGACAACGGCACGGGAATGATTCTAGATCCAACCGTAATGGGAGTACAGAATGGTCGCCACCCAACATTGGCACAAGCTGAATCAACCCAGCTTTTGATGCCTCAGAAGCAGATGCAGGGGGGAACCGCACATGCTCAGATGACGGGGAGTCAGACGGGCATGCCGGCACTGATGACCCATAGTGTGGGAATGAACATGCCTCAGAACCTGGGGAGTGGACAGAACCCAGATGCGATATCCCTACCCATTACTGTAGGTCCACCGGTACCTTTGTACAGTCAGCCTAACTCAGGTATGAGCGGTCAAGGATTAGTGGTACAGAGTGGGATAGAAAGGAGGTGCATAGAAAATACTCCAGAGACAACTCCGATAGTGGCTCAGCCAACTGGATCTGGGTCCTTGATGGAGTTTAGTCCCATATGTGCTCAGTCAACAGTGGTGAGGTCGAGTCCCCCACTGATGATACCGCTATCATCGAACACTGAGAAGTTGCCGCAACCATCCATGGCAGTCGATGTGAACGCTACACTGATGGGGTTGAATGCGCAACAGCTGACACAATGGTTCAACAGTCTGAATTCCACACAAAGCTCAGCCAGTGGGAAGGGAGAAGACTACCTGAATAGGGTAAGGTTGAACATGGAAGCAGAAGAATTGGTGGAAGGGACTATGGGTGTGAATAGGTTAGAGTCCTACTCGGAAGAAGAGCTGAGGTATCTATGTCCCAGGATTACGAGAGAAGTGAACAAGGTACATAGAAGGTTGCAAGAAATAGCTGACAAAAACGGGATTGAAATAGACAAGACAAAACACTTGAGCAGGAGCTATAGATTGGATTTCGGGACCACAGACTTTGAACACATGAGGTCAGCAGGCATGAAAACGCACCTTAGAGAATTGCTGCAGAGTGCACAAGTGTGGAGGTGCTTAGACAAATGGGAGAGCAGGTGGGCAAAGAAAAAGGAAAAGAAGAAAGACAGTGTCTCAGAGCACAACGAGAAAAGACCACAGAGTAGTGATGCAGTAACCATGTTACCAATGAGGGAGACAGCAGGGGGAAAGTTAATACATGTACCGTGGCACAGAAGCGACATTCAGTCATTTACGGATGATTTTCCCAAACTGAGAGAGAAGCCGATTGAATGGTATCAACAGACTGATAGGTTTGTGAAGCTTGCAAAATGTCTTTGGGAAGACCTGAACACCCTCTTTGAGATTGTGGTTCCGGCAGATTTGTGGGAAGAATGCAAAAGGGCTGTAGGTTGGCCGACAAGTGAACCAGAGAGAGACAGGGATACGGGTGCACCGTCACCTATGGTAATGAGCTTGTACTATAAGGTGATTGAGCATTTGAAGACGAAGGTTGCCGCGAAAAATGTGGATTGGCAGAAGATTGATCGGACTGCCCAAGAGGCTAAAGAGTCAATTCATGGTTACTATGAGAGGTTGTTGAAGGCGTTCAAGAACTACAGTGGCACGGAAACAATAGAGGCGAAGGACATGCTACATTTTGTGTTTAGATTTGTGGAAGGGCTGAGACCAGAGATAAGTCAGATGATAAAGACGCATTTGATTTGTTGGCAGTCGAAACCTATTGATGAGGTGTTGAATTATGCGAAATACTGTAGCGACGAAATTGAAGTGAAACAGAAAAGGTTGAAAGAGAAAGTGATGGTGATGCAACTTAAAGCAGCTCAGACAGGTTTGCAAGGGTTGCAAGGGTTTCAACAGCAGATACCGCAGCCGCAGCCGCAGGGAAACATGGTGTTTCAGCCACAGGCGAGAGGCAGAGGCAGAGGCAGAGGAGGTTTCGGGAGTAATGGTCCGGATTTGAACACTGTTACGATTCCGAATCGTGTGCAGGCAATGAAAAGGGTGATGCCGTGTCACGTGTGCGGAATCGTCGGTCATTGGAAACGCGAGTGCCCGATGATGGTGCAGGAAGGTGCAGGTGTTGGTCAGCAAAACAATGATGTCAATGCATTCCAGACAATGAGGGGACCGAAAATGAGAGGTCCAAACCCAAATTTCCAGACCATAAATCAGCTGCAGGGATTACAGCCCATGCAGCCGCAGCAGATGCAGATGCCCCGTATGCAGATGACGCAAATGCAGCCAATGCAACAGCAGTTACCAATGGTACCTAATCAGCAAATGCAAATACCTTTGGCACCAATGGGTCAGCAGCAAGTGATGGTTCCTCCACAGGTCTCGAATCAGGTGATGAGTACAAATGGCACAGTGCAACAGTTCCCATTACACAGTGAGAATGGAATAAACGATGTATGGGAGAGTGAAAGTTCAGATGAGGAGGGAAATTGTGTGCTTGCAGCATCCTTGGAAGTTGATCAAAAGGGTCCGTAAGTGGAGGGAAGAGTTATGGGTCATCGTGTTTCATTCTTGGTTGACACAGGAGCCACACGTTCGACTGTTAGGAGCATTGAAGTACCAAATTTGCCCCTCTCAGGGAGAACAGTTCAGGTAGTGGGAGTAGCAAACAGATACCTGACAAACCCAATCACAGATCCAGTACCAGTCAGGATTGGTAACTATCAAGGGTTACATAATTTTGTGGTATGTGATTTGAGCCCGATAGCACTGTTAGGGAGAGACCTATTGTGCAAATTGGGATGTTCGATTATGTGTTCGTACGATGGAATTAGAATTCAGACGAGCAGTGATGGGGAAGAAGAGGACAGTGTAGAAGGGGAAGAGATGGAAATTGTCGATGAAAAATATCCTCTGATTAACCTTCTTCCGATGATAACTGAAGAAGATATTCCAGCTGAATTACGGGAAACAGTCGGAAAAGAAGTGTGGGATATGACAGGAAAGGAGGTGGGATTGGTGAAAGGAGTGGAACCAGTGAAAGTGACAGTAAAACCCAATGTAACTTTTCCCCAGACCCCACAATACCACATGGCACAAGACACCCTCATGAAAGTCGCCCAACTGATTGACGAGTTTGTAAAGCAGGGAGTACTGAAAGAAGTGTTGAGCAGTCCATGTAATTCACCAATCATGGGACTAATAAAGCCGAGTGGAAAGGTCCGAATTGTGCAGGACTTGAGGAAAATAAACGACATCATAGTCAAATGCTGCCCTGTAGTACCGAATCCAGCTGTGATAATGTTTCAAGTCCCTTGTGATGCCGAGTGGTTCTCAGTCATCGACTTGTCACAAGCATTCTTTTCGGTGCCTCTTCATGAGGACAGCCAATTTCTCTTTTGTTTCAAATTCTTAGACAGAGTTTACAGTTGGTGTCGAATTCCCCAAGGGTTTTCTGAGTCACCGTCAATTTTCAATCAGATTCTAAAGAAAGACTTGGAAGCGTTAGAACTGCCATTCGAGTCAATCCTAGTACAGTACATTGATGACTTACTGATTGCCTCTAAGACAGAAAGTGGCTGCACAGCCGACACCATTGCCCTACTGAACCATTTGGGAAGGAATGGACACAAGGTGTCTCCTTCAAAGTTGCAGTTCTGTCAGAAGAAAGTGAAATACTTGGGTCATCAAATAGAGAAAGGGTCACGGAGAATAATGAAGGAAAGAATAACAAGTGTACTTCAAATGAGTCCACCAAAGACGAGGAAGGAGGTGAGGAAGTTTTTGGGGATGGTGAGCTACTGTCGCCAGTGGATTCCCAACTTTTCAACTCTAGCAAAGCCTTTACTGAAACTGACCCAGAAGGATGCATTGGATGAAATTGAGCTGAAAGGAGATGAGATGGATGCTTTCATTGAATTGAAGGAATGCATGTGTAGGGCTCCAGCTTTAGGTATGCCTGATTACACAAAGCCTTTCACATTGTTTTGTCATGAACGTGATGCATGTTCTTTGTCTGTCCTGACCCAAGCCCATGGTGGCATAAACAGACCAGTAGCGTATTTTTCAGCTACTTTGGATCCGGTCGCAGCAGCACTTCCTGGGTGTTTGCGCGCCGGAGCAGCAGTTGGTATCAGCCTCACTCAGAGTGAAGGAATAGTGATGGGACACCCACTAACAGTCATGGTCCCTCACTCAGTTGAGATACTTTTGACCCGCTCCCGAACGCAACACATGACTGGAGCAAGACTCACAAGATATGAAACAATAATTCTGGGCTCACCGAATGTGCAGCTGAAAAGGTGCACTACGTTGAATCCAGCAACCTTGCTTCCTGGTGAAAATGCTGAAATTGAGAACGCTGAGGACGTCGAGCATGACTGCCTTCAGGTGACTGAATTTTGCACAAAACCCCGACCTGACATTAAGGATACCAAGCTTGATGAAAATGACCAAATTGTTTTGTTGATGGGTCATGTTTAAGAGATGCATTGGGAATATTGAAAGCAGGATATGCTGTATGTACTGTAACAGGTGTCTTGGAAGCGTCCTGGCTTCAAGGAGTCTATTCTGCACAAGTAGCAGAGCTTGTAGCCCTTACAAGAGCATGCCAACTGTCTACATTGATGAAGGTTACCATTTACACTGATAGTCAGTACGGGTTTGGAATTGTGCACGACTTTGGGCAACTATGGTCACAGAGAGGTTTCCTGACCTCTTCAGGGTCCCCAGTGAAAAACGGGGAGAGAATAAGGGAATTGTTACACGCCATTCAAATGCCAGCCGAAATTGCAGTGGTAAAGTGTAGTGCTCATACAAAAGGACAGGACTATGTTTCCTTGGGAAATGCATATGCGGATCAAGTCGCAAGATTTTGTGCCTTGAACTGTATATTGCTCAAGGATGAATGGAATTTGATAAATGAGCCAGAGCTTGAACCAGCTGAAGTATTTGCCTTGAAGGTCGTGGATACAATGGATGAACTAAAAGCATTACAGAATAGCGTCAGGGAGGATGAAAGAGTTTCCTGGATTAAGGCACAATGTACAAAGAGACCAGATGAGTTATGGGTTTCAAATGAGGGAAAATTTGTCTTACCAAATTGTCTCTTATCGCAGCTAGCGCGGTTCTATCATGGGCAGGCTCACCTAGGGAGAGATGCCATGATAAGATTGTTCAAAACTGATTGGTTTAACCCCAGATTCCGTCAAGTTGCAGAAGCAGTCTGCCATCGTTGTGTCATTTGTCAGCAGATGAACCCAGGAAAGGGAACAGTTGTGAACATGGGCCACATCGGTAGGGCAGGTGGCCCGTTCAGCAGAATGCAGATGGACTTTATTGAGATGCCTGTGCATGGAGGTCTGAAGTATGTGCTGGTGATTGTGTGCATTTTTAGTCACTGGATTGAAGCATACCCCACACGTAGGAATGACAGCCTTACAGTTGCAAAACTATTGTTGAGGGAGTTGATACCACGTTTCGGATTCCCGATCTCTTTAGAATCAGATAGGGGAAGTCACTTCAATAACGAGGTGATAAAGTTACTTTGCGCAGCGCTGAACATTGAGCAAAAACTGTATTGTAGCTATCGCCCTGAAGCCTCAGGACTGGTGGAACAAATTAACGGTACACTGAAATCAAGAATGGCGAAAATATGTGCATCGACAAATTTGAAATGGCCTGACGCATTGCCTTTGGTGTTAATGTCAATGAGAAACACCCCTGACAGAAAGACTGGATTGTCCCCGCACGAAATTCTTATGGGCAGGGCCATGAGACTTCCTGCAGTTCCCGCAAACGCGCTTTTGAATATTACAGATGATATGGTGTTAGACTACTGCAAAGGTCTGGCTGACGTGGTTCGCTCTTTCTCTCACCAGGTGGAAGCAACCACCTTGCCACCGATCCAAGGTCCAGGACACACACTGAAAGCAGGTGACTGGGTCGTGGTAAAGAAGCACGTGAGGAAGTCGTGTCTGGAACCCCGTTGGAAAGGCCCTTTCCAAGTGATCCTGACGACCACTACCGCTGTGAAGTGTGCGGGAGTTCCCAACTGGATTCACGCCAGTCACACAAAGAAAGTGTTGTGTCCCACAGATGAGGAAGTTGAAGCTCTGAAACTGCCAGTACCTGATAACCAAGTGCCGAGCGCTGAGACAGAGCAAAACAGAACTAGAAGCGAACAGGCAGAGATAGTCGAGAGAGAAATATTCTCTGAGGACGAAGCAACCGATTCACTTGGGGAAGACCAAGGAGAAACTTCAGACAGCGACGAAGCAGCTGAAGGTGACAAAGAGCCTGAAGCAGCTGAAGGTAACCAAGAGCCTGAAGCAGCTGAAAGTGACAAAGAGCCTGAAGAAAGTAGCGGTGACAAAGGGCTCGAAAGAGGTGAAGAAGCAGGAGAGCCTGATTAGAGGAGGGCTTTCCCAGAAGCAGACGGTACAGAAAAAGAAAAGGAAAACCTGATTGACTCCCCAGAAGGAGGGGACAAGGCAAAACAGAACGAAACTGTTCAAACTTCTTCAGAAGAGATCGCAGGTCCATCAAGTGGACACAGTGCAAAGAAAAGACCAAGTATATCACCAGTAAAAGTAAGACCGAGAGAAACGTTGAACGACAGTGAAGGGCCAAGAGTGAAAGAGAAAAGAAAGGAAGTGTCTGTCGTGGTACCGACATCAAGTGAAGAAAAGGACTTGACCAAAGAGGAAAGTACCAGTGAGGCAGAATCAAAGAGAGATGCAAAATTGAAAAGGAAAAGGATACCAAACAGGAAATATTCCGGTCCAGAATGGGCATATGTAGTCAATGACGATTGGACTGACGAATTTGTATCTCTTAGCCTCGAGAACGAAGAAGAAGAGATACCAATAGAAAAGAAAAGTTTTATGGACACTGTTGATTGAAAAGCTGGTAAATGACATTGCTTGCTATAATATAACGTGATACAACCAGCTGAGACATTGCTAAACCGGATGAGACATTTGCTAACTTGATAAGACTTTGATAACCTGATTGACTCTTAAACCCGATTTGAGACGACGTTGCTAACTGAAAAAAAAAAAAAAAAAAAAAGAGAGAGTGAGTTATTGAACTTTGGGAAAAAAAAAAAAAAAAGAGAGACTGAGTTATTGCCGAATTGAGACAAATGCTGCTAACCGATAAGTGACTTGGCTCCTGAAGAAAACTGTGTGAACATTGCGCTCGTTCAGCTTTGTAACTGAATTGCTAAATCGTTTCTTTTATAGGTGCTTCTAGCTCTCTGATTCTATACAGATCATGACACAAAACAGTAGAGTGAAATATTGTAAATATGTGTGTATAGGCTTAATAGCTGCATGTGTACTAATAATAATGGCAATAGTGCTTGCAACGCGTGGTAAGGGTGAGAATGAGAAAATTGATGCTTCTACTTTTGCTCCTGTTACTGTCACTGAACTAACCGCACTGAAAAGACTAGAATTAGATGAGAGACACTTGCATGATAAGAAGGAGCTTTCGTATAATGTTTTCTATCGCTTGCTAACAGAATATGTTGAGACTATGGATGCGAAAGATTGTTATGTGTGTACACAGATACCGACATCGGTAACGGAAGGGGTGACTTATCACCACATGCCTCTTACATATGGGAATACATGTAGTTTAGTAACTTCTAGATTTTATAGTCAAACCAACATACAGTATTTTTACTCAAATTATGATGTGACTTTTGCATATGTTCCTATAATCACGCAGCTAAGCCAGATTGCTAAAGATTGGGATGCTAAAATAATGAGGGAATTTTTCGAGCCAATGCAACCTTTTGAAACAGCTCACGCTCATAGGGAAAACCTTACCTGCTCGCTCTCAGCAGTAGAAATAAGCTTTTTAGATCGCACAGATAATAGAAGGGCACAAATGAATGCGAAATTAGAAAAAGAGCTACATAAGAGGACTTCAGTAGATAATTATGCTTTTGCCGCAATAAGAACACAAGGGAGAATAGCTTTAGATGCTTGGCATGTAGGGAAATTTTGTATATATCGTGGTGAATCTTATTATGACAACATTTTTGTAGGAGCGAGTGAATGCAAACATACGTTTATCTTTAAGGCCAAATGGACATTCATGCTGAACGGACTTGACCCTGTCATACCAGGTGTATATTACATTTGCGGGCATAATGCCTATTATCGTCTTCCAAAGGGATGGTGGGGGAGATGTTATTTTGGTATAGTGTTCCCAAAGGTTTCTCAACTGGATGACCTATCAGTGATTCCAAAGACGCCTGGATCTCATCGTATCCAGAAAAGAGAGACCGCAGCTGCTGTGGTAGGAGATATATTTGGAGCCATGATTCCTTCATTGGGAGTTGTGTTGAATTCCATCAAAATAAGAAAGTTGTCTACTATAGTGGATAACATGTTGACAAAGTTTTCAGGTGCTATAATCCTGATGGATGCTGAACTTGCAGCGGAAAGAGCTATGACTCTTCAAAACAGGCTTGCCCTAGACATTCTTTTAGCAAAGGATGGCGGCGTTTGCAAAATGCTTGGTGCGCGCCACTGTTGCACGTATATTCCAGACAACAGTGTGAAGATTAAAACAATGCTTGCAAATCTAACAAAAGAGAGTGCAGACTTGAAGGAATTGAAAGAACCAGGAGTTTGGGAGAAAGTTGGAAAGGGAATTGCGTCAGTGGGAAATTGGCTTGGTGGCATTTGGAATGGAATATTATTAAAAATAATACAGGGAATATTAATAGTACTGATTTGCATCTTTGGAATTTGGGGAATAAAAAGGGGAATATTAATGATCATGGCAAGAATTAAAAGAAGGAAAGAAGAGAAAATGATGAAAAGAATGGCAGAAGAATACAAGGCAAAAACAAAGGGAACTAAAAGGCAGAGAGAACTGACAGAATTTTAATGGAATAAAATTTGTGGGAATGGTTTTGTGTGATGACAAGTAGTCATCAGAGGAGGGATTGATGACGCTGAAATGAAGGTTTTACATTTATTAGCGCTTAAACGTAGTGCCGCAATAATCAAGTGTGACTTTAACCGAACTAATAAAGATTGTACGGGGACAAATGTGCCCTCAGAGTAGTTTGCCAACATTTATAAGCGTGCTTTATATAACGTGATGTATTAGAATTGTACGAATCTGACATAATCGTAAACGTGTGCCATGATTTGCTTGCTAGAAATGTTTTAGCTTAGCATAACTTTAGTGGAGGCTTTGGCCTAGTTGCCATGTCTCACGATTTAGATGCTCGTATTTTTCCAATGTGCTAATAAAACGTGTATTCTTGCTTGAAGCTGTACTTTTCCAGTGAGATCGGTTCACATGCTTATCTTTAAGGTTTCGTGCCAGCCTGGCATCTTCTTCTTTGCTCCAAGGTCAATCTGCAGGTGCAGACAATGGACGCTCTGAAAGTGAGTTAATTGGTAAAATATGTTGCAACTTACATTCCCGACTCCAAGGATAATGTATGCCTAGGTAGAAGCTTGTGAACTGTAGTTTTTGATTGGACAATTTGAAGCCAACCTATGAACCCTCCAATGGAAGACCCTACTGGATTTGAACTGTTGTCTATTTAAACCAGGTGCACAAGAAGAAAGCAGCCATTACAGCCATTACAGCCATTACAGCCATTATTCGTCATTTTGCCATCTTCTACGATGTCAATTGATGTTCGACGCCATTTTGAATGAGACTTTGATGCTTTCTCTAATCGAGAGAAAGAGACTTTAAGAAATTCTCGCCCTAGAGACTTTAACTTTGATTTGCCCCCTTTACATGAAGTAATAGTTTTACCTTGCCGCTGTGAGGCAATTGCCCCGTCCACCCTGCCCCTTTGCCCCGTCCCATGCTGATCGAAACCGGTACCTGTGAGACGAAGACTTCCTTGAATGCTGATTGAATTTGGTAAATATGAAAGAAAATGTACAATTGCATTGTGTTTCTTTTTAGGTAACCAACTGCTGATTTTGATAAGAGCCCTAGTTAGGAGTTTTCCAAATTAATGTTGCTAAATTGTTTTTGCATGAAGTCCCACATGCAGATGCTAATTTGAGGATAGATGAGGATTCATATGTCGCACGATGCAATTTGAGACCTTGTTATGCTGACCAATGTATGCAATTAGCTCATTACAGATTATAGTTCTAGTGGTTTGCATTGCTATTATCGAATGCATTATTATTCAAATGCTGCATAGATTGCATCTGTTTCGCCGTTATGGACAGCTATTAATGTTCATCTACATATATCATTTGGTGTTGAGACACGTTTATATCGTGCTAGCTGTGTTAATATAGGGAAATAAATTCATTAACTGTGCATAAACTGGTGTGGTTATTCATGGCCGAAAGGTCATGGTTCGCCGAAATGTATTCTGGATTAATTGTGAAGTGTTATGTTGATCAGGGCATTGCTTATGTTCGTTATTGATTATTGATTTGATTGAATTGATTACTTTCGGGTGAGGAGAGCCCCACTTGGTCAAAAGATTCATAGACCCAAGAGCGTCTCCATACAGGTAATTTATTAAGTCGGAACGCTCTATCAAGTGCGCCTCCATTTGCCATAACAAGCCACAAGGAAAACAGCTTGCCAGTCTCTTTGGAGAGTGCATCGCCGTGCTAGCAGTAAGCTTAGAAAGCAGCATAGGAAGCAAGTGGAGGTCATGCCCAATCCCTACTCGTGTTTTAAGCGGAATCAGAGGTAAGGCCCTGCACAGACGTTGTCATGACAATGTGTCCTCCGCGTCCCGCTGTTAGTGCAGTCAGTGTGGAGGAGAGCATTGCCTAAGGCCTATGGTTTCCAGTATTCTGCATACAAGTGTAAGCGATGGACCCACGTTGCCTTGGTGATCAGACTCATGTAGCGGAACTAATGCACGTGCAACACTTAGGAAATTGTAGAAAATGGAAAAAAGCTGGCATTCCCAAACCCCCAACTCGTGCCATGCGGTAGTTCTTGCTTTCCTGGAACGGTAACACTTTGCTGCCACAGTGCATCTGTTTAGGAAAGAAAAAGAAACTGACGACGAACTATGAAATGAAATACGATCGCTGCATCTCGAACGGAGACAGGCATCTTAACTACATTTCACAGCATCATTACACTGCCATGGACTTTAGCGCTTCAGTGTCTCAAACAAGATCTGCTTTGAAGCATGGTTGTCACGATGAAGTGAGGGCATGCCTGTATGTTTAGTAACTGTGCTCAATAGTAAGAAAATCTACTCAAATGCAGTGCACGAGTGCGCAATCTCCGAGCTTTAAAGTTATTTGTAAAGCACATTGTGCAAAGTAGGCCTAAATGAACACCGGATTCACAAAGGTAACTATACATCGGCACTTGAGTAACTTTACCTAGGCAAACAGTGAAGTGAGCTTATACCTGCTAACTGGAGGAACAAGCATTGGCAAAGCCAATAGGTCTTGCCTGTGAAAGCTATTCGCTGTGGCAATGTTTTGTAGCCGTGTTGTACAGCAGCGAGGATGCGTTGCAGTGTGTCTAAAACTAATTTAAGAAAGCGCTAGAGTTAATGCTACTTTTTTAAGGGCATTAGCACTGGATGCATCATAGTCAGCTTTGATTATTTTTATTTCTAGCCATGCAGCTGTACAATAGGGGTGCAAAACATTGCCAAAACTGCCAATTCCAATGATGTACAGCCAGTGCTTGTAATATCCCAGCACAACATCTCTGTGATTATGAGAAAATCAGCTAATCTCCCCATATGTGAAAAAGAAAAAAATATGACATTTGGCAAAACATCCTATCACATAAAGAAAACAATTGCCCTCATGTCCATGTCTTTGTGCAATGTCTTGGAAGCATATAACATCTTTTGTTACAATAAAATCAGATAAGATCTGTTGTCACAATAAACATCCATTTCAGAGGAGAAAAGGGCTAATTTCAATTATTTGTGGCACAGTGAAACATAGCTACAAATGGCAAGCGGTTCAACAAGGACAACAGGGAAGAAGAAAAAAATAAAAGAAGTACCTCAATCACAGCGCGATCAACAAAAGGACAGCAATCAGTCTTAAGGAGTCAGTACTTAGTCCATGCTCCAGCTGAAAGAAGAGGAAGTGAAGCCAGCACGTGCTGGCCAATTAGAAGGCAGCTAATAAGAGTGACATTGAAGCCAATGAAAAGCAATGGGCGGGCTGCAAGACCTCTGTTGTGTACAATATTTCTTGCAAGTGAGAGTGAAAACTTTGTATGCACTGTTGCACGCAATACCTAAACATGTGCAAATTAGAAAAGCCGAAGGTCAACTTCAACAACTCTGCTTGTCACAAACTCACCACTGTGTTTCCGTGGTGTCTCAGACACACAATTTTCCAGCTGTTGGCTCATTCATATTTGCTCAGGTGTAGATCTCCTTCAACTACGTGTAAATGTCAAACTTTTGCTAATCACTATTTCAGAATGAAGATTACATCAGAGTGGAGTTACATATCTTAACTCCTTGCATAAGGGCATGGAATCTCTTGTAAGGATTTGTGGCGTCCAGGCAAGATATATTTTAGAGCCCACTGTTTGGGATAACTTTGAATTTATTATCCCCTTTCCACTCATCCAAGCCCTTGTTTGGCCAAACAATATAGATTTATATGTTAAATATTCAAAAGCTGGTGCACCCATAATTAGCTGAAAGCTCAACCTACCTCATGTCTACCAGCCAAATAGTACAAAAAGAAAGCTTGAACAAGTGTTGATGAAGTCATTTCTTTTTGAATTTGGTTCTGGGATTTTTTTTACTTGCAACAACATTTTATGTGGAATGCATATGCACAACTAGCTTCGTACTCCCATTGTAGGAAAAATGCACTAAGGGTGGCTTGTTAGATGTTAGTAGACTAATGCATAATATTAAAATATTACTTATGCACATAGCACTTTAAATTGTGGCATACGTTGGCGAATATTTGTAATCACAACAATATCCCCCGTCAATACCGGCGTTCTTGCTACAACAGTGAAAGTCAAAGAGCTGCTGTGAGGATTTTCACCATTCCATTGGTTAAAATTGAATAACTTTCTCCTAATTTCTCTTCCCTTTCCTGTTCCTCTTCCCCTCATTATATGTGTGCATTTTACTGGCTAGAATGTTACCCGTGACCCTGCTAAGAAAGAGAAATGCAATGGAGCAGGATAGGAGATGAACAGAGACATAAAGAGGACAGTATGGTGACGGACGTCAAGTAAAGTTGGACTGGAACTTCTGGCAGTCTGGCATTGCCAGATGGGCCACCTTGAAAGGACCATTGTGTTGACTGTGGGCCATGAAAGGACCAAAAAAATAACCCACACACTGCCCTTTAAAGTTGATCCATCTGGCAGTGCTAGACTACGAAGACTGCCCAACATTCAAGTCCAACTGTATATGTATGTAGGGAAGTATAGATTTACTATTCTTAATTCCTTATCTACATACCCTGAAAATATTCAAGGTAAGTAGATGTGAAATTAAGAATAGTAAATCTGTCCTTGAGTGTATGTACTTACCTTCTCAATGTTTTGGTTTTGGTCCTCAGTGTCTCTCTCTCTCTCTCTCTCTCTCTCTCTCTATATATATATATATATATATATATATATATATATATATATATATATATATATATATAAGTGCTGGGCGGGGCATGGGATTAATGAAAATAAAATAAAAAGAGTAAGCAACAGGCAAACTCAGAAAGAAACAACATGGAGAGCAAGGGCCACGGAGTTCGATCTCCAATAGAGAAGAGGCAATCAAAATGTTGAACTTTAAGATGGAACAAAACAAATAGAAGGCTGATATGACCAAGACAGAAACCTAGTCAAAATGATTGGAGCCTTTTCTGTTCCTGAGGCTCTGACCAGGATGCCAGCAAACTAGCCCTTTGAGTCACTCTTGTAGTCCTGGGTTTAAGTGATGAGGGTTCAAGGCAGGCTCCAGTCAGCAAAGCAGTCCTCCTAGGTGCAGCAAGTCTTGTGGAGGACACAGCATGCAAAAGGCAGACCTCTGAACGTCTTTTTGTTGGTTCAGAAAGTGAAATTTAGAGTGGGTCTGAGGTCTTATGTGTATACCTGGAAACCTCTTTGAAGTAGGAGACATTTCTCAAGAATACCCTTTGAAATGCTTGAAGTTCCCTGCTACCCCTGCCATGGCTTCTGGTGGTCTGTTTGAACAATGCAGGAGTGACAACTCCTTTGTGTAGAGGCAGAGCACAGCCTATTCAGTTGCAACTGGGGCTGTGTCCAACTCTGCATCCTGTCAGTTGATAGCCCATTCAGGCACACTTAATTCCGCTATTGTGTGGTGGAATAAACAAAGTCTAACTGTCAACTACACCCAGTCATTTTGCCGTAGTTGAACTCTTGGCATCACTTTTGTTTGTAGGCGACTAGGTCAATCCTACAAGTCGCAACTGTCGGCCCAATCCTCCCGTCCCACAAGCAGTACCTCACCAAAACCCAAATAGTAAAAGGTGATTTCTGGTAGCCATTAAGCATGATCTCAAGAGTGCGACATCTCAGGGGAGTCGTGGCTAAACGGAGATTACCATTTCCTCACATGAGCAACAAGTCTCAGTCACACACAGGCAATGAAGGAGATGCAGTAAAGTTTTCAATAGGTTTTATGAACAAGACTGCAATCTACTGTAAAATGCATGGGATGCAATGATTAGGATAATGAACAATGCAAGGGACAGAATTGTAAAAACGAGTCATGAATATTAAGAACCCCCACCATCTTGCAACAACATGAGATGTGAAATAGGTCCTAATGCCCTAGGATGGCGAATCTAATCTCTAACTTAAAGAGAGTTAGGTGTGTCAAACATAATCTGCTATTACCATGTCCATGAGTAGAGCCCCCCAACCCTTGTTACCTTGGAATGAGGTCTCTAGATGGGACCTTCGTGGGGACACAAAAGCTGGGTCTGCATCAAAGCTATGTGTTGCATAGATAGCATACTCTGGATTCAATAAGAGCACAAGTATATTCTATTTATTAAGAGCACAGGTATTCTAGATTCAATAAGAACACAGTATTTTCGATTCAATAAGAGCAAAGTATTTTCTATAAGAGCATAGGCATTCTACATTTCAATAAGAGCACAGGTATTTTAGATTCAATAAGAGCACAGGAATTCTAGATTCAATGAGAGTACGGGCACTCTAGATTTAATAAGATCACAGGTATTATAGATTCAAGAACAGCACAGGTATATTAGATTCAATAGGAGCACATGCACTCTGGATTCAATAAGGGTACAGGTATTATAGATTCAAGGAGAGCACAGGTATTCTAGATTCAATGAGAGCACCAGTATTCTACATTTCAATAAGAGCACATATATTTTAGATTCAATAACAGTACAGCTATTCTATATTCACTAATAGCACGGGTATTCTAGATTCAATCAGAGCAAAGGTACTCTAGCTTCAATAAGAGCACAGGTATTATAGATTCAAGAACAGCACAGGTATATTCGATTCAATAGGAGCACAGGTATTCTAGATTCAATAAGAGCACAGTATTTTCGATTCAATAAGAGCACGAGTATTCTACATTTCAATAAGAGTACCGGTATTTTGTCAGTAGGAATCCTGGTAGATACCTGCCCCACCATGCATTTCAGTGATGAGCAGCTTTGAAGTGAGGTTAGCAGCATTTTCAAGTGCCTCCATGTAGCACTGCAGCGGTCAAGGCGCTCGAATTGGATCCGCTTGTTTGGGAAGGATGCCCCCCCCCCCCCCCCCACGGTGATACTATAGGAGCAGATTATCAAATGGTCCTTTTGTTTTCAAAACACATATTTCACCTCCTCCTCCCTTGTTCTAATTTACATGCAGTTTCAGGCAGGGCATGGTTTCTTTCATTGGAAGCACAAGAGCAGACAGGAGTATGTTTTTTGGAAGCCACCAAGGGCACCAATATTTTCGCTTTTGAAAACATTGTGAGTTCAACCGCATGAACTGTACTATGCGCGTTTTAAATTTCATATGTTTAGCATTCTTTCAGAGACCAGTGTATTTACTTGGAATAGATGTTTAATTTACCTGATTTGTCTAATTATGAGAATAACATGTTCTTGTGAGTTTTTAACACTAGAAATAGAAACGATGTAAAAGATGTCAAATATATCAAGAACTACAAAAAGGGACAAAACCAACATTTGTACATGACTTAAAGCGTTTAGGAGATATGGTCCAGGGTCTAACCTGCTGAATTTGCAACTGACCTTTAATTCTGGTTTCAGAATTTGTCCGAATTATAATGTGAATCCCGACAAGTCGCTTTATCTGTCTGTCTCTCGTATTATTGACATGTGGGTTGCTCAAAACTGCTGTCTATTGTGCTATCTGCCACTCCCAACTACGGTTCACCCTCCATCATATGTTGTGCTGTGTACTCAAACCTCAGCCTTCCAGACCTCACATACCATGCTGATCCATGTACAACACCTCACATTCCAATTCCTCCTCCTACTTTAAAGGGTCCATCCAGTGAATGATGTCACAGTCACTCACCAACCCAAGGCAGACATCATCAAACCAAGGCACATTCACCCCATTATTTATATGTATCGGGGTGCTGGAGTGGCTAAATAGAACTATATATTTTTCTTTTCACTGGAAGGCCTCTGACTGTGACTCGCTACTCCTGAGGCCTAGGCCTGTGCTAAATACCTGCTGCAATAATTCCATTGCTTAAACTACTTGGATCCAAGTTCCCTTCAATGTGTATCATCTCCCTCTGGTTCTTAAAGGTGGGATTTCATTCAACAATAGAGGCCCTCCTCTTACCAGGTTTTTTCACAGTTCTTCAGCAGCCGAAAAACAGTCAACTGCAGCCCCAAAACAGCTCCCCAATGACCTCAACAAGCTATCAGTTATTAGGTAGCATTTGGGATACATTCATTTAAAGTAAAGATGAATACAGTCCCCAAATAGATCTATTTGCAAAAGAAAGAGATTGTCTGTCCCCACAGATAATGTTAAACAAGAGATATAGATCAAATTTAGGGTTTCTGGGGTGAGGCAAATTAATGGTGAAGCCAACGGTTTCCAAAGGTGTCTTGCTTTAAAGTCACATGCACTTGGTTCAAGGCTTGCACTTACCACATACTGAGATTTTCTATGAAAGAAACTTATCATCTCAGATCCCCTATTTCTTCAACATATTTTGGTCTCACCCAAACCGGAGGTGCACATGTTCTAATTCTGTAAAAGTAATCTTAGCTTAGAAGGACTTAAGGAGATCTCTGTTGACTGGTTAGTCCCGTGACTTGTGTGTTCATATCATGAGTGATGCTGAATGGGTTTTATGATGATACAACATTTCACCTACATCCTCTGCAAAGAGGAGGCTCGATTTACTATTGGGCTGTAGAGAAAATCTTTCAACTTCTGGTAGGTAGCCGCCCGCCAATGTCGTAAAGACCCCCTAAGTCTCCTTTATGCCTATAGATTCGGAGTTACAGCACACTATTACTAAATCAGCATAGTTCAAGACCTGTGGTAATACCCCGTGAGTCATTATCTGGTATATAATTCCCTAATGTGGTATTAACCCATGATTTATATCTCCAACATTGAAAGAAATCTATGCATTGAAGGGCAACAGGTTGTAACACTGGTGAATACCACCACCTAAAAGTAAGTGGTAACAAAATGGCTACCACACAATGCTAAGAAGGCAGCAGTAGGACACTGCACGGCCCTCCAGGAAATAACTCAACTGCTGCTTCACACTAGGCAACAGGAGGAAATGAGCACATACGACTGAAGAGCATCATCAGAGTGTACCATATATTGAATCTTGGAGTAATGAAGAGTCAATAACACTAGACAAACAAAGTCCATCTTCTCTGAAGCAGGTAAAAGTCTCCCCCTCTAGGTGGCATAAGTCTTACCAATACATTGCCAGATTGGCTCATCACATATCCTGATGTGCATTTTGTCATAGCCTTAAGTGTAGTGGATATAATGGGGAAAAGGAAAATAATTAATGGATGAAACGGTAGAGAGAGCTGTACCACTAACTCTATCATAACATCTCTCTGGTGCCAGGGGTTTGATTGACAACGACATAGTTAACAGCGCCAAGATGCCTTTGGGCAATCAAGAGCTATATAAAATTAAAAATCTTATCTAATCAAAAATAGAGGAAAGACTTAAGGAAATGCAATGGTTGTAATGGAAATCCTAACAAAATTGTTGTTGGCCTCGCCGACACTGAAGCTAAGCATGGTACAAATGAATGTTCAAACAGATCGGACCACCACGGCAAGTCAACGTAACCCATGTATCTCAAACGCCCCCTTGTCATCCATTACTCACTCTCCCCTACTTACCTTTTACCCTCCACCAGCCATAAAGAAAAGGCCACAAGTTAAAACTGCTGATCAAAGGGAGAAAATTAAAATGGCTGAGGACACTGACTCCCTCTTAATAGCGTTGTTTATCCTTAGGAGTTGTTTGGAGAATTATGTCAAGGGTGTTAACAGCAAATTAGCGCTGTTTACGTCTGTCACAGCAAATATGGTGAAGTGTATAAATATCAGCTCTAACAGCCTCAATAATACCCACAGGCCTGATAACAAGCATGCTGATGGAAATTCACCCCCCAAGGCATACTCGGTTGATCCAGTGGATACAACCAAGAGAATTGTGTGAGACAGATTTTGTTGAAAAACCTGAACAGCGGTACTGACAATAATGACTTAATCGAAGGGAAAAGTTATTTTCAATTGATGGGCCAAGTCTCTTCTGTAAAGATGAATTAAGGAGAATAAAACATGATACAATGATCATCAAGGCTATAATCCCAGCTCTCAAGACACCTTCGTCTCCCCAAGAAGCAATGGCATAGATGATCCCTGTGAAGGAGCTTATTGTCGGGAATGCTGCAATGCAGATCAATTGTATTATAAAATTTTGACTATACGAAGAATTAAGTGGGCGGGAAATTCCAGGAAATCAAGCGATGGCGATTGTTTTTGTTATAAATTTTCGTCACCCCGAATTGGTTAAGTTCATATTAGTTACTTTATCCAATATCCAACCTGGTGGGTGGTGTTCATATAGATGGGAATGCTGATAAGCCTGACCAATTTGTAACAAATCCTGCATCTTACAATCATGAGGGACGATGATGTCTCCAAGATCAAAGGAACAGTGTGACCACTAACAATCGTTTCTCCTCCCCTTGAGTCTCTACATGAAGTAGAATGGCTCACTGATATTGATAAGGACATTTCTAAACCCCTTTAGGATGCTGAAAATATTTCCTGTCTAGAAACGATTTATGTTAATAAAAGGTGCTTGGTATCAGATGCCTCTACCATCAACTGCAGGGAAACTTAGAGGTCACCATCATTTCATGGAACAATGCAGGCTTGGCAAATACATTTTACTCTTATGATTGGCAAACATACACTTAGGTGACTTAGGAAACATGGTTGTTAGATACCATTGATATTGATGGGTTCCTATTGTTTCTTACCCACCGCAACTCCTTCTTTTGCAGGTAGGGCAAAGGGGAGTATTCTTGTGTTAAAATCAACTTTATTAATAACAAAAGTCGTAAAGAAATGTTTAGTTTCATCTTAATATCAGTTTGTGTTGTTATAAATCAAAGACAATCCTGACATCTTATTTATCAATTATTATAATGACAAAGTTGATACCACTCATTCGGGGGGTAGTTAATGCACTCGAGAAAGATATGGGCAGTTTCTTCGGGGTAGAGCAAGGACAATTTTTATAATCTGGAGTGAGGATGTTAATGTTGCTAGATGCCCGCAACCCTCCTAAGAAGTGTGTTGACTAACTGATTCTCAAGGTGGGGGATTAGGACACTTCAGCCTCAGCTCCTATGAGGAAGCCTTGAATGACTTGATGGTTTAGTATAATCTAGCAAGGGCTGATGCATGTTGTACTTGTAGTGGCAAATTGCTACCAACCTTTATTGGGCATGGCGCTATGAGCATCATCAATCATATATTGGTTTAAATTAATTTGATGATACTCCTTACCAATTTTAGAGTTGAGAAAAATGTGTAAGTGACCACAATCCCTTGGTGTTAACACTAACACTACACATGTGGCAGCTAGAAGAGCCATCAAGGAGAATGCACGCTGTAACAGAGAACAGAATGGGGTGTGAATTAAATGGTCAGGAATGGATCCATCCAGCTTTGCTATGCCTTTAATTGTTGAAAATAATCACAATGTGATGACTTGTCTAGATATGGAAATGAATTCAGATTTCCTTAATAAGGCTCATGAAGATATTTCACATTCAGTTAACTTATTACTAACAGGGACAGTGAAGGGCGACAAGCAACGAGTATAGACTGGTTTGAAGACACATGCTCTAGTGCACAGAAGCAGACGACTAAAACCCTCCACTTATGCCCTAGAGACAAGTGTGTGGATCACTTCACATCTATTTTTAACCCTATTAGAAACAGCATCTGTGAATCTGATGACAAGCTGGTTTGCTATCTAGATCCCATCTCCTTTACTCTTGTGGAGGTTACTGCAGCTGTAGAGAGAAGCCCTGAGGGAAAGGCTCCAGGTACCGATAGCATTCCTCTGGACACACAGAAATCTGCCATCCCTGTGGGCTCCCCTGCTTACCATAGTCTTAAATACAACAGAAGCAGGTTACTTACCTACTGCTTGGTTGGAAACAATCATTGTCCCTATTTTTAAGAAGGGTAGCAAAAGCAATCCAAAATGTTACAGTTGAACATCCCTTCTAGATTCATCAGCAAAATTATTAGGCAGAGTTATCCTGGAAATAGTGGAACAATGGGCAGAAGAAAATGCAATTTTGACCAAGGTTCAATATGGATTTTAAAAGGGTTTAGGAGCAGTGGAACAATGCCCATGTTTGAATCCTTTGGTGGGGAAGTACACAAGGGAAAAGGATAGTTGCATTCATCTGTGTTTTGTGGACCTGAGTAGCACTTTTGATTTAGTAAATCATAACAAATTATGATATTGTCTGAATTCCCTTGGCACACCAAAGGACATAGGTGGTCATTATGACCCAGGCGGTCTTCTGACCGTCATGGTTAACGTGGTGATATTATCGCCAACAAGCTGGCAGTAATGACCGTCAAATTGATGACCATGACGGTGATTCCTCCCATAGACAGCCAATGTAGCACACCAACCCCCAGCAAGGTACGAACATCAAACACAGCGGTAGCCACCTACAGGAAGGCAGAAGACAAGGATCTGCCCACTGTATTATGACATAGCACACCGCCACAATTTACGGGACGGTAGCAACGACACCAAAAGCCTGGTGAAAACACATCATTTAAAAAGGAGACACTCACTCCCAGGGACACACAGGAGTCCGTGGTCGCCATGGAACCAGAACTGCAAGTCTTCCCGATATTGTACCACCCCATGGCCGTCCTGGAGCACCAACGCCGATGAAGACGACGACGGTGAGTACAGCCGTCTAGCACACAAGGGAGGGAGGGGGGAGTCACAGACACACACGCACAACACAAACCATACACACCACACACCCAGAACCAGATGCACAAGAAAATAACAGTAACAGAACCCCGGAGTAAAGAAACCCAGGACACATACACAGTTCCAACTACTATATTCCTGTTGTATGACTATGTAAAATGCAAAAACACAACTGTTGAAATAAATACATGCAGGCCCAAAGGCCAGTCCAAAGTCACAAATGCCCACAGGGCAGAGTCCAAGCCCCACTCTGACTCCTGACAACAACGGAACTCCACTGTTCTGGGGCATCATGTTGGAAATGGGAAGGCACCTCAGGGGGTGGGGGCTGGGAGTGACACTCATTGGGAGGGGGCTTCCTGCCCATTAGTTCTGGAGGTGGCTTCCTGACCTCTGATTCTGGAGGGGCCCCCCTGCCCACTGGTTTTGAAGGGGGATGTCTGCCCACTGTTTCTGGAGGGGGGCTTCCTGCTCACTGGTTTTGGAGGGGTCTGCCTGCCCACTGGTTTTGGAGGGGGCTGCCTGCCACTTGTTCTGGAGGGAGCTTCCTGCCCACTGGTTCTGGAGGGTGCTTCCTGCCCACTGGTTTTGGAGGGGGCAGCCAGCTCACTGGTTCTGGAGGGGGCTTCCTGCCCACTGGTTTTGGAGGGTCTGCCTGCCCAATGGTTTTGGAGGGGGCTGCCTGCCCACTGGTTATTGGTGGTGCTCCTTGCCTCTTGTTCTGGATGCTGCTCTTGGCATCTGATTTGGGATGCTGCTCCATGGCCTCTGGTTCTGGATGGGGCTCCCTGGGCAAAATCTTGAGCCATGGTTTCGAGTGGGGTCTCCTTGTCTAGCGATTTGAGTGTGGCCTCCTTTGCCTTGAATGTATGTGGGACCTCCTTGGCCTTCGATTTTTGTGGGGCCTTCTTGGTCTCAGATGTTTGTGGGGCCTCCTTGGCCAGGGATTTTTGTGGAGCCTCCTTGGCCTTGGATTTTTGTGGGGCCTCCTTGGCCTCGGATGTTTGTGGGGTCTCCTTGTCCTGGGATTTGGGTGGGGCCTCCTTGGCCCTAGGTTTTGGAGGTGGCCCCATGGTCTTGCCAGTCTGCTTGAGAGGAGGCAGCACTTTAGCCCTCCGTTTTGGGGGGGAGGAGTGTCCTTGGTGTAGGGTGCCGGTGTCACACTCATGTGCCCCTTGGTGGCAGCTGTAGGCTTTGGGGGTGGAGCTGTGTCAGACCTTGTGCTTGAGGTACTGGGCTGGGGTGGTGGGACCTTCCTCTTATGCGCAGGACGGGGAGGGGAGAGAAGAGGTCAAGGCAGGCAAGGAAAAGCTTCTTAGGGACAATGGGGCGGGATGTGGGAGGAGGGATGGGAGTGGAGGTAGAGGGAGCGGTTGTAGGAGGAGGAGGTGTGCTGGACTTGGGTGCAGGGGCATGGATGCTGTGCGTGTGTGATGTGGATGGCTATTGGGGGTCTGACTGCGAGTGTGTGTGTGTCTCTGGAGGGGGGCAGACACGGTGGGAGAGGACAAATAGGATGTGTGGATGGATGTTGTGGTGGTGTCTGCAAGTGAGGTGGGTGTGCTGCATGAGGTGGTGGTGGTAGGGACTGCGCATGTGGTGTGTGGGGTGCATGTCTGCGGGTCTACTGTTCTGGTGACTGTGGACAAGGGTGTGCAGGTGGCAGATTCAGGGACTGTTGATGCAGTGCATGCAGGTGTGAGTGCGGATGTGACTGTTGGGGAGGAGGAGGAGGAGTGGACACAGTGGAGGCAGTAGATAATGTGTGTGCATCTGTGTGTTGGCTGTGTGTTTGTGGACTGAAGTGTGCTGCTTGTGTTTGTCTGTGCAAGTCATGTGTGTTGTTTTGGGTGTATGCTTGTCAGAATGTATGCATGGGACGGGTTGGGGGTGAGGAGACTGGGACTGGGTAGTGGTACTTGGAGGGGGAACGGATCAAACAGGGACACTGGCTGCCATCAGTAAAGAGGCCAGAGCCTGAAATGATCTCTGTAGGGCTGCCAACCCACCCTGGATGCCCTCCAGGAAGGCATTGCATTGCTGCATCTGGGATGCCCGCCCCTGGACGGCATTCACTATGGTTGACTGCTCTACAGAGATGGATCTCAGGAGGTCAATAGCCTCCTCACTGAGGGCAGGAGGACAGACTGGGGCAGGGACTGAGGTGCCTAGGGTGAAGGAGATGCCCACTCTCTAGGGTGAGCGGACATGGGCAACTCAGTGAGGGGCTACTAGGAGGGGGATGCTGGCACAGGGGGTGGCGGTAGAGACTGTAGCTGGGGGTGGTCCCGGGGAGGTCCGCCACCACCAGGGATCTCCCATCGGAGGATGAATCAGAGTCAGTGGTGTCACCTCCCATCACCGCCGTGGTGCCCCCCTTGCTCTCTGTCCCACTAGTCCCCTCGGCATCTGTGAACTCTGCCTTCTGGGTCCTGTGGGCTGCAGCTCCCTCACTCACCGGTGCCCCTGCACCTTCGCCAGATGATGCTAATGCACACATGGACATGATGACAAAAGGAGAGAGGGAGAAGAGAGAGAAAGGCAGCACAGGGTCAATCTCAGCACCAACAGCACGATGGCAGACTCATCACTGTCACACACTGATACTGAGAATGGGCAGTATAAACCACACTGGCATACCATTGGCTAAGTACCACAGCAGGTAGGCGCCAAACACTCCCAGCTACACACCAACTGGGACCAGCTAAGCCCTGTCTGAGATGGGAAGCCACCTACCTAGCTATTTAATACATGCTTTCCACCCTATTAACCTGAGCTGGACCCCGCAGCAATGTCTGAACTGGCATATTGGTGCATCCACTGACTAGTACCCTGCACACAAATCCCATGCCAGGCAGTAGAGATGGTTGACAAACACACTATACTCACCCCCTTGTGGCTGCTGTGATGCCCTCATGCGTCCATCCAGCTCTTGGTAGGCCACCGCCAGTATGCGGGCCATCAGGGGGGTCAGGTTCTGCAGTGGGTGCTCTGCCTGCTATAGACCCCCAGGGTCCACACGTACTTGGCGATGGCATGCCACAACCCCTTCTTCTGATGGGCGCTGACCTGCAGAGGAAACACAGAAGGAGGGACACCATAAAACTGACAATCCAGCCTGTCACACATATGGCCCACAAAAAGCATTTCCCCTCATCAGCCACACACATGATCTGTACCCCTGCATTAACGCTGCCTCCAGCCATAGCCCTCTACCTGACACACTGCCAGCACACACACACAATTCCATGCAGCCATGTCACATGCAACGTACCCATGGTGTACTCACCTGTTGGTCTGGAGGCCCATACAACCGCCCATACTAAGGTAGGACCCGGACCACGAGGCACTCCAACTCCTCCAATGTGAAGGCTGGGGCCCTTTCCTCTGTTGCACGAGCCATGGCAGGTTCCAGACACAAGTCACAGCAGCACACACCGTGGAGATGTCATCCTGTGGAAAGTCAGGAATCAAGTGAAGTGGTAGAAAGGAAATGGCGGTCACCCCCGCAGTGAACACCGTCACCACCAGCGTTGATCATCATTGGTTTCCATTCTCCATAGAGGGCCATGTTAGCCAATAAGGAATTGCACGGCGGTGCAGACCGCCTTCCGCCATGACGCGAACGGCAGCGGAGTGAGGTCACTTCCACCGGTCCATGAATACAGGATAGGAGGGTGACATTTTCTAATGCTGGAACACATGTACAGATTAATTAGTGCGTCATTGTAGTTGAATGTACTCACCTACATAATTCCAGTGTCCAACATACAAGCATGCTCTGTGTACACTGCTGTAGTGTGTTCTTGGTTCCTGTTGTCACTCCTTTCTTACATTTGGGTCATTTACGTATCAACCACTGCGGAGGACTAGGAGGAGGCACACACCGGTGTACAGACCTGGCTACACTGGAGGACCAGCACATCATACTCACCTATTGTCTGGACAGGGCCACAATCAAAGAGCTGTGTGAACAATTGGAGCGTGATCTACTACCTGCTATCCGTAGCACCACCGCAATCCCCCCTCTTGTGCAGGTACTCTCAGTACTCCATTTTCTGGCAACAGGCTCTTTCCAGGTGACAGTGGGTTTTGTTGCAGGGATATCACAGCCAATCTTCTCTATTGTGCTTGCAAGGGTTTTGTCTGCCTTGCTCAAACACATATGCAGCTACATCGCATTCCCCCAGGTAGATGATTTGCCACTGTGAAGGCTGGATTCTATGCAATGTGACATATACCTCATGTTATTGGGGCCATCGGCGGGACCAATATTGCCTTAGTCCCCCCCAGGGCCAATGAACAAGTGTACAGGAATAAGAAGAATTTCCACTCACTCAATGTCCAGATGGTGTGCCTGGCTGACCAGTACATCTCCCACATCACTGCCAAGTATCCAGGGTCGGTGGATGATGCCTTTGTCCTGAGGAATAGCAGTGTCCCACAGCCGGTGGCACAACTACAGAGGCACAGAGTGTGGCTAATAGGTGAGTCCCCACCCAATGTATGTGAGTGTATGCCTTCAGGAGTCATAGCCCATGCCATTGTGCATGGCTAATGTGTGTCCCTTATTTCTTCAAGGTGATTCCGGCTACCCAAACCTGTCATGGCTCATGACCCTTGTTAGGAATCCGAGAACAGGGGCTGAGAATAGGTACAATGATGCTCCTGGGTGTACCAGGTGGAATACTGAAAGGATCTTCAGGCTCCTGAAGTCTAGTTTCAGGTGTCTCTATATGACAGGTGGATCCCTATGCTACTCCCCTGAGAAGGTCTGCAGAATTGTTGTTGTGTGCTGCATGTTGCACAATTTGGCCCTCAGACGGCATGTACCTTATCTGCAGGAGGGGGGTGACAATGCAGCTGTGGCAGCAGTGGACACTGAGTACATTGAGGAGGAGGAAGAGGAGGAGGATGTGGACAACAGGTAACATTTGATCCAGAAGTACTCCCAATGACACTCAGGAAAGACTGTTGAACACAACATTTCTACATTTTAGTGTTGTACTGTGTGACTGCAGCATAATGCCAGTCATTCCCTTTGAATCCCACCTAACTGTCGCCTATGCTTTCCCTTATTGCAGATGTTGGTGTTGTTCCAAAAGTATACTGCTGTGATGTGTACAGTTGGATGGATCAACATGTTACTGATGATTTACACAGGATCATGCAGTTCATTACAGTTCATTACCTGTAGATAAAGCACTATTACTCAAGTTTTGTCCAAGGGTGTTTATTGAAAAGTGTTTTACAATGGGAAGTGAAATAGAGTGGGGTGATGGTTGGGAATAGTCCAGTGTAGTTAGCCAGTCTGTTATAAGCACAGGTCAAGTGTCCAAGGGGGGCACAAGAAGGGGAGCAATGGCAGTTCAAAGTGGACAAGGTGACACAGTGGAACACAAGGGGGACATTCAGGAGTGGCTCATTTTCTGGCGGTGGTCTTGGTCTTGTCAAGTGTCTCTGGTGTCTGTCTGGGTTGCAGGGAACGTTTGCGGAGTGGTTCGCCTTCTGCAGGGGGAGGGGTGCTGGTGGCGTGTGGTCCTGTGGTAGGGCCTCCTGTCCACTAGCTGCAGCAGATGTGGAGGGCTGATCAGTAGACTGGCTAGTGGAAGGGGCCCGCTGGTGTGATGTATAGTCCCTCATGATGTTGGCCATATCACCCAGCACCCCTGCAATGGAGACCATGGTGGTGTTCAGGGCCTGCAATTCTTTCTTGATCTCCTGATGGTGTTCCTCCTGCAGCCGCTGGTTCTCCTGCATGATGTCTATCACCTGACCCATCTTGGCCTGGGATTGTCGGTAAGCCCCCAGGACGTTAGTGAGTGCCTCCTGGACAGTTGGTTCCCTGGCTCTGTCTTCCCCTTGGCGCACAGCTTTCCTCCGACTGTCCCTGGCCCCCTGTGCCTGTGTGCCCTGAATGGTGAGCTCACTGCCACTGACCCCAGGACCCTCATTGTCTTGTCTGTGAGGTGTGGACTGGGGTCCCTGTAAAGGTGGGCACACAGCTGATTGATGTGTCCTGGGGACAGAGGTCTGGGGACACTAGGTGGCTGCTGTGGTGTTGGATACTGAGGAGGAAGCTCTGTGGTGGAGTGTGTGGGGGCTGGGGTAGACGACTGACCAGTTGTCCCTGATGGGCTGTGCAGTTCATCCAGATCCAGAACTCCAGAATTGCTGTCATCACTGGGGGCATCTTCTGGTGGGGGACAGGGTAGCCGTGGCACCTCCTCACCTCTGAGATTGGTGGGGCGCCTGTGGGGATGTAAGTGGTGTATTATGCTACATGTCCAGAACATATTCTGCATCCCTAGCTTCCCTTATATTGTTGTTGTTGCCCTGCCACCTTTGTTTGTGTATGGTGATATATTGTGAGATTGTTAGTTCTCCATGCTATGTATGCATTGGTGGTGAGTGTACATGCAAGGCTGGAAGGGACGTGCATGCAGTGGATATGGCATGCAGGGCTTGGCATTTAGCATTTAGGTTTGTTAATTGTGGTTGTGCACTGTGTGGGATGGAGTGGAGTGACAGGTGTCCGGGAGAGGGGTGGTGGTGGCATGCAGGTATGGGAGGGTGATATGTAGTAAATATTGACTCAGCAGTGTCCAGTCCTCTGACAACTTCTTGAGTCCCTCAAGATGCAGTATTGACTAGACTTGCTCCTCCCATGCTGTCAGCTGTGGGGGAGGAGATGGGGTCCACCGCCAGTCCTCTGGATAGCGAGCTGGTGCCTTGCTGCTATGGAACGCAACTTCCCCCGTGGGTCGTTCCACCTCTTCCTGATGTCGTCCCTTGTTCGTGGATGCTGTCCCACGGCGTTCATCCTGTCCACAATCGTCCGCCATAGCTCCATCTTCCTGGCAATGGATATCTGCTGGATCTGTGCTCCAAACAGCTGTGGCTCTACCCTGACTATTTCCTGAACCATGGCCTGCAAATCCTCATCAGTGAAACAGGTGTGCCTTTGTGGGGACATGGGTGTTGTGTGTGTGTTGTGCAGAGGGTGTTGAGTAATGTGGTGGGGTGAGGGGTGTATGGTGCGTGACAAATGAATGGGTGGTTGTGGTGTGTGTGTGAAGTTGTCTCTGTGATTTGCGTGGCTAGCTATTGCGGTCTTTTGGTGTTTGCTAAAGATTGTGGGTGATGTGGGTGTGTGTTTTATAGTGCTGTTGGTGGGTGTGTGGGGTGTGTGTATTTGTGTCAGGTGTGGGTTTTTTGTTCTGGCCAATGTTGTCTTGGTTTGTCTTTGGGTGGCCTTATGCACTGTGGCGGTGTTCACCGCCAATGATTTACTGTTGTTGAATGTCTGCTGTGGTGATTGGTGGGTCATTATTTGGAGGGCGTAATATTGGTGGCGTAACGGTATGGGTGGTAGTACCAACAGTTTATCACGTTCAGTGGGTCTGGTGGATTTGTAGTAGTGGCTGTTTTCTATCGATTTTATATGTATGTGTCATAATGTGGCAGACGGATGTCCGCCTCTGTGGTGGTATGATGGCAGTAGTCAGTATGGCGGTATTCGTTATTTACCACCAAGGTCATAATGAGCGCCATAATCTCCTTACTGCCACATATGTGTAACAATATATCTGCCTGGGTGTGTTTTGACAATCTGGGGAACTAACAAAGTAATTTAAAATACTGCATTCTGGCACCCTTTCTATAATGCTACCAATGAGAAGTTTCAAGCCTTAGGCATAGGTGCTCCAAGAGTCGGTTCAGGGCTTGTTCGCTTCCTATAATATCCTGATGATGCTGTATTACCATTATGAATTCAATTTGGCTTGCAACAACTTTTTAACACTTTCGCAGGTTATATATGGAAAGCAAGATATATGTTAAATTAAAAAATATATAAGATGAGTTGTGGAAAGGGCAGGCTGAAGAGCCACCCTTATTTCATTAGGTGCAGGCCTATGTCCAAAACGATGCCTATTTGGGTTTGCAGTATTCCTCACAAGATAAATGGTCTATTCGAAAGGAAGCGAGTTGTTCAAATTTGATGAGAACTACCAAAGGGGTGATTAGATGTGACACTAAATTATGCCTTATGCCTGTTCAAGAAATGCTGGTATATTATAGAAGTAAATAAATTTGAGCAGCCCTGTATGGAGCTGGCATGTCAGGATTTGGCAGTCCTAGCTCATTACAAAGACAAGAAATACATTTTTAAGACAAGTACTTTCAGTCCCTCAATCAATTCCCAAGTCTATTAATCATAGAGAAGTTGAATGACCCCATATTGGGTCCTCCACTTATATAAAACTGGTGCTTTTATAGTGCTCAATCCGGACCAAAATTGGGACTTCATTTACCAAGGCTACCCTTAAAGATTGTCTTGCTTTGGATCAGGCATTTGCAATTCTATGGCTCACGAATATAAGAGATGACTTGAGGCAGATCAGTGACTTCGATTATGGTTACCTAGATTCTACTGAGGATATCGTCAGTTTCTCTAAAAATGAATTAACAGATCTATTTAGTGGAATCACAGAACAGAAGAGAGCTCTAAAAAACGTAGGCAAAGTTATGGTAAAGATTTATTTGTCCATCTATGATAAAAGGGGTTTCAACAATATTTACACACGGTTACAAATACTTATCATAAATACATTGTAATTAATTTCCATTTGTGAATTGTTCATCATCGTTTGCTTTCTCGAAAATGGGATTTTGGGGTAGAGGCTTATTGTTCTATCCCTGTGATGAAATCAACCCAGTCTGCATTGCACTTGGCACTTTTATATACATTTTTTATTAATCAAAAGAAATAATAAAAAAAACAGTACTTTTCCACATTAAATTTATTAACTATTGGGGTGTCTTTATGCATTTGTGCAAACTAAATGACGTTTTCGTGTGCAATGCAGTTGAGATTTTTATCAATCAATCGATCTGTGAAAGCATATGTTTACCATACCTAGAATCCTATTAGATGATGTGATTTAATCAGATTGTTCTGAACTGTATTGCCTGGTTTTAGTATAAAAGTTTTATAGTGGTTGTTCTTTTTGGATTTATTACCTATATAATGAATAAATATACGGTGTGATGATGATATCCTAATGTGTATTTTGTTAGGTGAAAACTAAGGGATATGGAGCAGGGTATCAGCACATCAACAGACAGAAATGCTCTTTCTTTGGTATTGTTTGTTTTCCTAAAGTGGTAGGCTCCATAGATTGTACTAGCATCCAACTGGTACCACCAAGGCCCATAAAGCAAATGTTCTGTAATACATATAGTACATACTCCATGAGATTCTACATGGCATAAGCTTCACATACCTCTGTGCACACTATCCAGGTTCTACCCCCAAATCCCTGATATTACACAGCCACTGTTAACAGGCCATCAAGGACACACATTATTCTCAAAGGACATTGCTGCTAGGGATTCTGTCTCATCACCAAATCTCCACCAGAAAAGCCTCAACCATAAGCATTAGAGATGCATACAACACACTGCAATATATGAAGGGGACCCACCTAGACCTTGTGACTATCTTCTTCTTTCTATGTTCTTCCTGTTTGTTAAACAATTGTGTGTGAAACATAAATACACACTAAGATTGCTCTTCTAATAAGATCCTGTTACCGAGACAAATGTTTCAGGAGGGTTCTGCACCTATATATTATGGAGTGCTACTTATACTCCCTGTGCCATGCATTTGAAATCATGGATGTTCCTTTCCACTGTGCATTGATTGAATTTTCAAAAACTTAGATTTTTCAACATTGGAGTCTGCTACGGTAAAGGCTTCTTACCCTTGGGATACAAGTTGGTTTAGGTCACATGGTGGTATGCATGCTTCTCAACACCAGGTCTCAAGTAGTTACATCTAATGCCCTCCCCTAGGTCACCATGTTTCCGTTTTATTTTGCCAATAGACAAAACTGTGGCTTCAACTTTTTAACATGCATTTATCATGTGTCATGATTGAGGTCATATCTGAGGTCACAAGCAGTGCATGCTGGGGGTACAATTTATAGTTAGCGCTGCTAACTATAACTCCGGAATTTCTGTGTTTTTTTAGATCAAAATATTAATGTTGGCACTGACATATTCACATATTCTGCATTTTTGGCCCTGGGAATGGGCTCCCCTGGGACTTTAGAGGCTCGGGAGGTGGCATGGGTGGGCTCCTTAGGGCCGGCAATGGCTTTGGGAGGAGGGCTGTGCATACATCCTCCTCGTAAAAATTGTTTTTAGCCCCAGGGATAGGCTCCCCGGTCTCACAAGTTGTGTTATTGTTTGGTTGTTCTTTCTTTATTCACATTCGACAGGCCTCTTCTCATCATGCATGTGCTATACATGTCACCAAACATGGTCATCCCTGGGACCTACATGTGTCACTTACCTAACTGTGTCTTAGTTAGAGCTTACAATCATAAGACCCTGAATATCCGTGGCCTTAACTTCCTTACAAAATGGTTGGCACTCCTCATCTTCCTCAAAGACTATGCTTGCGATGTCTTTCTTCTCTAGGAAGCCCACCTAGTTTACACAGACTGGAGGTGCATAAAATCCAGGTGGTTCGACTGCCAATACTTTTCATCGGGCCCGGGGAAGCGAGCAGGGGTTGCATACTCTTGACTACTCACTTTCCGGGGAGGGTAGTGCAGACGCAGGTGGAACTCCTGGGCAGGCTGCTTTCTCTGTGCCTTGAAGTAGGGGGTTACACCTTCATGCTTGCTACAGTATATGCCCCGAATGGCCATCAAGAGGCCTTTCTTAGTGATGCAATCGGGAGGGTGGTCACCACCACAGAGAAAGACATCCTTCTGAGAGGGGATCTTAACACATTATTCAACTCCTCCTTAGACAGGTCTCTATAAAGGGTGGGACAAATAGTAGCACTCTCACAACAGTGGCAGTAATGGCTGTCTGAAGTGGGGCTAGTGGATGCGTGAAGGCAACGCAATCCTCAGTCAAGGGCATACACCTTTTTCTCAACGGCACATCAAAGTTATGCTTGCCTGGAACAACCCCATATCTCACCACAAACAAGTCAGCTGAATACATTGGAGCGGCGGCCTTATGTCCCCCATCATGCACAGTTTACTTTTCAATAGTTTGCAAATATTACATTGATATTGTCAATGATGTTATCAAAGATGTCATGAGTGTTGCAATATGTGGGGTAATTACTAGTGCATCGCGAGGGCGTGGATTATAGTTACCTTAGGGAACGAGTTGTAGTTACTTGAAATAGCTCTGACTATAACAACTGAATTTCTGTGGTTTTATTTGTTTAAAATGAGAGCCTAACTATAATGTCCCTTTAACTTTTGTTTTTTTGAGCGAATTTCCATGTTTTTTTAAATTCTATTACTTAACTATAACGTTCCTGTAACCTTTGTTTTTTTCAGTGAACTTCTATGTTTTTTTAAAATTTAAAGTAATTTTAATTACTATACGTTAATACAACCACCTTGCGACCAAACCCAACCCCATAACACTTAGAATGACAAATGGAAAAAAATATTTTACAAATGAAAAGAGTAAAATCATCTTTATGTATGTACCTTGAATATTTGTAGTTGAAAATAATTTGAACCTGAAAATTTACACCTGGACTTGAACCCTCACCCTTCTGCGTCTTTCTCTCTCTCTCTTTTGGTCTCTTCTATCCCATTATGGGATGAAAGAGAGAGAGAGCGAGAAGGTGACATGACTGCGGGGGAAGCCTCAAGGCCCCCACAGTCCCAGCCGGCTCCATGCCTCCGGTGGGACCAGCCATTGCTCTTGCATGCAGGGAGCTACTGGAAAGCAGCTCCCTGTGTGCGGGAGCAATCTTTTCATCTCTTTCCCTGCCCACATGTCTATGGGCTGGTAAAGAAATGAAAACTCTGCTTTCTGCAAGGGGAAGCTCCTTCTTCCCGAAAGCAGACTGTTTGCTTTTGCTTGGTGGGAGCTGTCACAATTCCGCTCAAGCAAAAGCAAACAGCTACCTCCCGAGAGTGGGAACCTGTCATGGTTAAGACATTGTCTAAAAATGTTTTTTTTGAATGTGCATGGATCTGTGGATCCACCCGATCCTCAAGGATTCAGGTGGATTCTGGGATTCAGACCCCAGTTAAAAAAAACACCCACACCCACTCACAGACCCACATACCTACTCATGCACTCAAACACACATGCACTTGCACACCTACAGAACCACCAACACACCCACTTGTAGGCCCACACAACCACTCACACACCCATACAACCACTCACAGACCTGCTCATAGGCCCACACACTCATCCACCCACACACACAGCCATGTGCACACCCATACAGCCACTTACACACCCTCTCACAGACCCACACACCCACTTACACACCGACTCACACACCTATACAGGAAAACCACTGACACAGCTACTCACGTACCCATACAGTCACTCACACAACACTCAGAGACCACACACAACACACAGAGACCCACACAGCCACTCATACACCCACCCATTGCACGCTCACAGACTCTCTCACATCCCAACACAACTACTCACACACCCATTCACACACTCACACACACACTCACACCCACTCACACACCCATACAGTCAATCACACAACACTCAGAGACCACACACAACACACAGAGACCCACACAGCCACTTACACACCCACTCATACACCCACCCATTGCACGCTCACACACTCTCTCACATCCCAACACAACTACTCACACACCCATTCACACACTCACACACACACTCACACCCACTCACACACCCTCTCACACACCCATACAGTCACCGATACATACACTCAGAGAACCACTCACATACCCACTCACAGTCCCACACACACATCTACTCATAGAACCACATACATACCCATACAGCTTAGACACACACTCACTGACCCACACAGCCATTTACACACCTACTTACACACTCAGGTTACAGGGACGTTATAGTTAGAAAATAGCATTAAAAACATAGAAATCCACTGACAAACCAAAAGCTACACGGACATTATAGTTAGGAAATAACATAGATAAAACATAGTAGTTCACTAAAAAAACAAAGGTTACAGGGACGGTATAGTTAGGAAATAGAATTGAAAAAACCTTGGAGATTCACAAACAAAATCAAACGTTACAGGGATGCTATAACTGGGTTCAGATTTTACACACACATAATCACAGAAATTCAGCAGTTATAGTTATCTCAAAAAACTATAACTTGTGGCCCAAGGTAACTATTACTCACACCCTTGACATGCACTGGTGATTACCCCACATATTACATAATTCAGAACATCATTGATAATATCACTGCAGCATTTGCAGTAAAATTATTGATGAGAAAACTGTGCATGGCGAGGGGGCGAATTATAGTCATCTTAGGGCATGAGTTATAGCTTCTTGAGATAACTATAACTATAACTGTTGAATTTCTATGGTTTTCTGTGTGTAAAATCTAAACAATCTGTTTTTTAGTATATATATATACATATATATATATATATATATATATATATATATATATATGTATATATATATACCCACACATACACACATACATATACATAGATATAGATATATATGAAAGAAGTGACTCAAACAGATGGACTTACCAAAGAATGAAAATATATTTGCACTACAATGTTTCAGCTTGGCTTCATCCTTCATCGGGTAGTACAAGATGATTGTTTGCTCAGTGGCTGCACAGCTGCCTCTGCTGGATTTTCAGAAAGAATCATGAGTGAACATTCCAATTGACATGTGGAATCAATGCAGTCCTGAGATCTCTTTGGATATGCAATACAGTAATCAGGTGGTATTGGCAGTGATGTGCAGTTCATCTGGATGCCACGATTTTAAATGGTACATCAAAAAGTTTTCTCTATAGCCCAGTAGTTCTTTCTTATGGACATGCTCCACAGGGAAAATCTTTAAATCTGATAGCAAATGGTCCACAAGTTTAAAATGATTGGCTACAGGCTGGTCAAGTTTCTTATTAATTATTGCTGATTTGTGGTACCTGGATTGTTTACAGAGCTCATTCACTGTTTAGCCTACATATTATTTTTACAGCTTTGTTGTTGGCACTAAATCACATAAATAAAGCATGTTGAACCACATGTGAGATGCTTTCTTATGCCGTGTGTTCTTCTTGCAACAAAACTTGTAATTAATGATGTTTGTAGAAGGTGTTCACATGTGATGCAGCCTTTAGAATCACAACAATGAACCCCTACATTTGTTACAGCTTGCTTCAATTCAGCTCTCACAATAAGAGATTGCAAATTGGGAGCTCTGCGATAAGCAATGACTGGCAAGTTTGAAAAACCTTTTGTAATTTTTCATAGGTGGATAATAAGGGAAATGTTTTCTGCATTATGCTTTTGTAGTTGGGAGCCAGTAGTTGGTGGGTAATAGTCAACCACAAATGGGATTCACTCACTTTTGTTTCTGCTGTTGGTATTCCAATTATGTGTTTCCATTGGTAACTGCAAAGGCTTGTCAAATTATTGCTCTCTCTCTTCTCCCCCCCTCTCTATCTCTCTCTTGGACAACATTTGGTTCAGCTGCCTCTAACCACTGGCTCACAGGGATATCCATCAGAATTGTTATAAGCCCATTGCATTTTACAGATGCGAACACTTTAAAAGTAGTCCATACACAAATTACACACATTGACATTACTTCATTTTAATTTTTTTAATCAGGTGGTTAATCTGGCCCCCACACTTTCTGAATGATACAGCCATCCCCCTCCAATGCCTCTCTTGCCCATCCCCATAATGTTCCGTACTCGCTATAAAATGTTGTATTTTTTTCAATGGCCCAGCCAGGGACGCGCCTTAGTTAGTGAGATTACAAGGGTGTGAGTCTCAAGTTGCCAATTAAAAAAGCAGTGGGCCACAGTGTGAATGGGTGTGATGACAAAGATTCATGATGGACTGTTCCCATTGCTGGTTTGCATTAGATGGCCCTCTGGGGCTGATTTAAAGTTTGGAAGAAAGGTACTCCATTGCAACAGCAACGGAGTACTCTTTCTGCCAAATCCAAGGTTCACCCACCTGATTTTATTTGCTTGCTTGAATTCAGCTCTCACAATAAGAGATCGTAAATTGGGAGCTCTGAGATAAGCAATGATTGGCGAGTTAGAAAAACCTTTTGTAATTTTTCATAAATGGACAATAAGAAAATGTTTTCTGCATTATGCTTTTGTAGTTGGGAGCCAGTGGGTAATAGTCAACCACATGTGGGATTCAGCCACTTTTGTTTCTGCTGTTGGTATTCCAAGTATCCAAATATGTGCTTCCATGGGTAATTGCAAAGGCTTGTCCATTTATTGCTGTATGATCTGCAGAGAATAGCCTCACATTTGCAAATAATCTAGCAAGTTCCTGTAGATGTCCTTTAAAGGTTATCTATCTATCTATCTATCTCTCTATCTATCTATCGATCGAATGAACTGGAAAGCCATCTGTTCTTGTGCCGCCGTGCAACTGGTTCAGGGGAGTGGCCGAAAAGAGACCTGTTTTTGTTGAAAAAAATAAATATATATATATAAATATATATATGTATAGAGAAAGAGAGAGAGAGAGAGAGAGACGTCGATCAAACGTTTTCTACACTGACCACCACCATGACAGCTGTTCCTGCCAATGTTAGAGATTTCTGTGTGGCTGTCAGAAATCTCTAAATTTGTCAAGCAGAGTAAAGGCAGTCATGTCTTCTGCCAGCTTGTCTGCCTTTACTATGTTTTCCAATCCCAAAAACAGGCCTTTTGCCTAGAGTGGCCAGTGGGCAAAAAACAATAATTTGGAATGATAGCACAAGGGTTTACCAGTCCTTACACTATTTGCAAGCATTTGTCGTATCACTTTTTGCATGTTTGCTTGCCTGTAATATGCCTGAAAACCATGGACTGGCATAACTTTGCAAGCCCACTACTGTGAATGGTTGTGAAATAAACAAAGTAGTAAATTTACATCCATTCCAGGAGTACTTCTATGAATGCAGATTTGCTGCTTTTGTGGTAAACCGGTCACTATTCCTGATCCAAAAAATGAAATTCATAACAAACAAGTTAAAAAAACCTCTTAGTGAAATCAGGATGGCATGAAAAACCAACACAGACATAGCAGACCCACCCCAGGGCCTCCGTCCCAACTACCAAGCCAAGAATGCATTTATTTAGGGGGTGTCACACCACAAATGCCCCCTGAAGCTATGCCCCTGGGCCCAGCAATGTTATTAGAACTATGTTATAATACAAAAGAACTTATAATACCCTGGCATACTGTGCCATTTAATGTAACTTTGCATAAGAAAATGAATCATCGTATGCCACAGTGTGTCATAGCAGCTGAACTCATCCTAACAATGCAACACAGTGAAATTTAACAATACGGTGTACCAATGTAACATAAAACGTAATGTAACAACATTACTATGTGGCATTAAATTGCACAGTAATATTCAACTCTATTCTAATTTATTGCGTTGTGTATAAATTAATTGACATTTAACCCCTTTGGTGCGGGCGTCGGTCACTGGCCGACGCCCACACACCCTCCCTGGTGCGGGTCACGACCAGTGGCCGACACCAGGGAGGGGGTTAAAAATCCTCCGGTGCAATGTTTTTTTTTTTACGTTAGGAGACGCGGAAGAGCTTCCGCGTCTCCATCCCACCCCCCTCCCGCCCTCTTATGACGTCAGCGCGCCGCGAGGCACGCTGACGTCACAGTTTTTCCCCACCGGAGAAGGAGAGAAGCAGGTAAGCGTTCTCTCTTTTTCCGGTGGGGAAAAAAAGGCCAAAACGGCCTCCCCAGATGCCAGGGAGGCATCGATGGAAAGGGGAGGCTCTCCCCTTTCCATCGATGCCTCCCTGGCACCGTTTCCTGGCCGTGGATCGCAGCGCGGCTGCGATCCACGGCCAGGAAACGCCCCTAGGCACCAGGGATCTTCTTTGGGGGGGTCGGCCCCCTCGTAAACGGGCCGCCCCACCCCGGGGGCAATATTTAATATAGTACACAGTTTTGGGGGGCGATCGCGCCCCCCAAAATAAAATTAAAAACGGACAAAAAATAAAATTGCGGGCTCGGCCCTTGGAACACGGGCCGACCCCAGGGGGGGGAAAAAAAACCATGTAGTTTTGCCTGGGGGGGCCAATCGCCCCCCCAGGGTAAAAAAGAAAAAAAAAAAAAAAAAATTTTGTTGGTCAGCCCTTAGGGTTACCATCAATGGGGCCAATTTTTTTTTATACATGTGTGCTTTGGCAAGGGCAAGCACACATGTATAAAAAAAAGGTTTGTGACATGAGTGTCGTGTTTTCTTTCTCTCTCTCTCTCTCATATATATGTGTATATATGTATACACATATATATATAGATATATACACATATATATATATATATATATATATATATATATATATATATATATATATATATATTTTCAGGACAAGCATTGCAGCGTCCATGTGCTGCTTTTCTGACTTGTTGGTGTGTATCTGGGCTTCTAACAACGCCCACCTCACGCCCATCACTACCACTCGTTCGTGGGCTTGCCCTTCAAAAATCCTTTGATGACATTGGAAAATGATTTACCTTTGTCCCTCCTTGGGGAGGTTTTGTTACCGCCTTGGCCATCGCCCCTGGTACAAGGCTAAGTGCACTTTTGCAGTTACGTTTAACTGCGAGCGAACTTCTTTTCCTTTTGTGTAACTCTTCACATGATGCTCATGGTGGCCGTGGCGCTGTGAATCGGCTCTCTTATGTGAAAGAGTTTAACTTTCAATAATCAATTTATGTGGCAAGAAAAGTTGGGTTAGGAGTTTATAACGCTAATAGCTCTAACTCGAGCAGATGCGAGACCCATTACATTGTAAATGCTTGTTATTCTTGTGTGTGTTGTTTTATAATGGTGAACAATTTCACCGCACTCCACAAGGACCGTGATCAAGACTCCTTGGTGAGTTGAAACACGTTGGTGGTTATTGACTGCAATAAAATACACTTTTATTTGTACTTCGTGGAGTGCGGTGACATTTTTCGGCATTAGATAATTTCTAGATTGGTCTTCTCTGTCACTGGGCACCGGCAGTGGAGTGTGCCGCCCAGCAACCCTTCAACCACTTTGTTTCTAAACATATATATATATATATATATATATATATATATATATATGCAACACAAATTGGTTAAAAAGACTGTTGCGCAGTGCACTCCACTGCCGGTGCTCAGTGATGGAGGAGAGCAACCTCGAAAATATTTTGTGAACAAGAATCTCACCGCACTCCACGAGGTTCAAATTGACATGTTTTATCGCAAGTATAAACAATGAAAGAAAAGAGGGACTCATTTACTGAGATCAAGAATCCTTGAGAGTCGAAACGCGTACGTGGCTGTTGCTTGCAATAAAAGATGTCAATTTGAACCTCGTGTAGTGGGGTGAGAATCTTGTTCACACAATATATATATATATATATATATATATATATATATATATATATACATATATATATATATATGCATGCATGCATGTCTTTTCTGTAGTGGCAGTTGCCATAAAGTAGCTGAGTGGATTAGTAAAGACAGTACATTGCGAGCAAAAGAGCTTGCTATGGCATAAAGCTGTACATGCTGTGTGAGAGCTCTACTGGCTATGTGTACAGCCTGAGAGTGTATGCAGGGAAGGATTCTACCCTAAACCCTGTAGGTTGCCCTCCTGTGTTAGGGGTCACAGGTAAGATTGTATGGGAACTTGTCCAGCCACTTCTTCACAAAGGTTATAACCTTTATGTGGACAATTTCTATACAGGAGTAGAGCTGTTCAGTGAGCTCTACAAAGCTGGCACTGTGGCCTGCGGTACAGTTCGTTGTAACCGCAAAGGATTCCCGCGGGAGCTTGTTTGCAAGAAGCTCCAGAAATCACAGAGTACTGCATTGCGTTCTAACGAACTGCTCGCAGTCAAGTTCCTAGATAGACGTGATGTATACGTGCTCACTACAATTCATGATGAGAGCACTTCTCCCATCACGGTTTGGGGTCAGATGGCCGAAGTCCACAAGCCCATCTGTATACTCGATTACAATAAGTACATGGGTGGAGTGGACAAGAACGACCAGGTTCTTCAACCATACAATGCGTGTCGTAAAACTCGCACTTGGTACAAGAAACTGTTCACCCACCTGATTCAGATGGCAACATATAATGCGTATGTTGTTTACCATCAGACAACAACAGGAAGACTCATGACTTTCCTTGACTTCCAGTTGTCTGTAATTGAAAGCCTCACTGCTGTTACAGAAGAAGCAGCAGCCTCCACCTCATATGTTCTGGAGGATGTGGCAAGGCTGCAGGAGCGACACTTTGCTGATCGCATACCTAAAACACCCAAAAAGGATCGTCCATGTCATCGCTGTAAAGTGTGCTCAAAGCATGGAAAGCGGCAGGAGAGTCGGTATTACTGTCCCCAGTGTCCATCACAACCAGGCCTCTGTATCCCTACTTGCTTTACGTTGTATCATACTAAAGCAAAGTTCTGGGAAATCGACTGAGGTTGAGCTGCTGTTGGGTAATCCTTTCAGTGGCAGTGCATGGATACCGAACGTCCATGGGCCACTGCTTCGTTAGGCAAGGAGCCACAGAAGTTTACTTCATCATGGACTTCCTTTTGGCGTGGTCGGTGTTCTGTTCAATTAACATGCATTTTTTTCTCCCTACTGCATATACTAGTGGACAGAACATATGCCACATTGCCATGGGGTACCCTTTCTTCACCTGCATGTCTACCTTACTTTCAACAGTAGATATGCTCTCTCAGTTCGAGGAATCACATTGTAGGGCATACTTGGAAGCCCCCAACTTGCTTCCACAAACTAGTATAGGTTCACTTGGCTATTATACAGGATTAGACAGGACTCTGATGAGAACAGAGACATGGATGGGTAAGGAAAGCTTATGGTAGGAGTGCCTTCACAGGGTTATTGCACAGGTAGAAGGCAGATAGTAAAGGTAGTACAGATGTACATCATCTACACCTATGGATTCAAACCCATTGGTGCCATCCCAGCAGTGAAGGAGAATGACTTGTATAGGTCAGTGTTTGACCTGCTTTTCATGTTCATCCTCCATCAGAACTTAGTAGATGTTCAGTTTGCTGTATAAGTGCATTATAGTCACATCACTGCACATAATGTTGGCTGGGACATATGCTACGTTCTCATGGACTCCCCTATGTACCAAACACTACCCTTTTCCATAGCCTATGACCTTCTCTTTAGGGAACATCATGAGAAATCCCCAGCATGTCTCCCTTAGTTTCAAAGGTAGATATGCACACTCAGTTCGAGGAATCGCTTTGTACGGCATACTCGGACACCCCCAACTTGCATCCACAAACTGGAAGGAGTTGGATTTAGCGCAGAGATTGCGTTAAAGGCGCATGAAAAACATGTCTTCCTGAGCCTCAGGTGGCTGTCACAGGAGTCATTAGTAAAGGTTTGTTACGCATGCATTTTTTTTAATGTTAAGGAAGAAGGAGGCAGTTACTTGACAGGTGGTAAAATGTAGTCAAACTTATTCCGTTCTGTGGCGTGTGAATGTGATGGGCCCTTGTCTGGCAGCGGTAAGTTAATGTGAGTGGAGTGATTGATTGGATTGGGCCCGTGGCTGGCGATATGAAAGGGTTGTTTGTTGTGCGTGAATGGCGTGTGAATGGACCATAAAGAGGTTGGTGCCTGGACGCGGCTTTATGGCCCACCTTCAGAAGGCTTGGTTTCAATATTCAGATACTTTGATAAGTAATCATGCTTTGAAACCATAATTTCTGGTGGTGCTAAAACCAACCAGTGTGAGTGGTGGGTTAACTTTAACAAACTAGTACCAGGGGAGTCCAAGGGTGCAGGACTTGCATGGCTCTCACCAGTTTTCCTTCACCCAGAATCCCCTTGAAATTACATTATGGCCCTCATTCCAACCCTGGCGGTCGGTGTTAAAGCCGCGACCATACCGCCGACAGGCTGGCGGTCCAAAAAATGGAATTCTGACCCTGGCGGTTCCCGCCAACAGAGACCGCCGCTTCAACACTCCGACCGCCACGGCAGTACAAACAAACAGCCTGGCGGTCACCGCCAACAGCCCGGCGGGAGACAATGTACCGCCTACCCGATAACGACCCACCAATCCGCCACCTTTTCCGGGGCGGGAGCCCCGCCGATAAAAACACGGCGGAAACAGACTACGAACGGGAAAACGCTCACCTCCACATACTCCACGCGAGATTCCGGCAGTATGGAACCCGAGTTACAGGTCATCCCCGCACTCCTATACCTGCTCCTGTACCAGGAGCACGCCCGGCGGCGCGGAAGACATCGGTGAGTACTGCACCTACGACACAGGGGAGGGAAAAGATTACCGGCACACACCCACCCACCCACACCCACTACAACACACACATCAATGCATTCCCACAGATCACTGTCACAACCCACAAACCCCCCCCTCTGAAATAAGGCAAAGACCAAAAGAAGAGATCTTAAACGGGCAGATATATTGAAAAATGGACAGCAGTAATCCAAATAAATAAATAAACTATGTACAAAATATATACATCTACTATATGTAGTCCAACCACTGTCCGTGGACCACAGGGGTCCTGAGCAAAGGGGCAAGACCCAGTCCCACGACAAGAACTCCACGGAGAGAACACTGCAGGGGCATCAGAAAGAAAAAAGGACAGGCACCTCAGGGGGAAGGGAAGGGGGGGCACCTCAGCCACTTGAGTACACGACGCCAGATCCACGAGGGGACTCCATGACCACTGGGCCATCCTGGGGAGAGCAAAGCCACAGTCCATACAGTCCATACAGTGGGTGGCCTGCCCACTGGGCCATCCTGGGGAGTGCAAAGCCACAGTCCATACAGTCCATACAGTGGGTGGCCTGCCCACTGGGCCATCCTGGGGAGTGCAAAGCCACAGTCCATACAGTCCATACAGTGGGTGGCCTGCCCACTGGGCCATCCTGGGGAGTGCAAAGCCACAGTCCATACAGTGGGTAGCCTGCCCACTGGGCCATCCTGGGGAGTGCAAAGCCACAGTCCATACAGTCCATACAGTGGGTAGCCTGCCCACTGGGCCATCCTGGGGAGTGCAAAGCCACAGTCCATACAGTCCATACAGTGGGTAGCCTGCCCACTGGGCCATCCTGAGGAGTGCAAAGCCACAGTCCATACAGTCCATACAGTGGGTAGCCTGCCCACTGGGCCATCCTGGGGAGTGCAAAGCCACAGTCCAAACAGTCCATAACAGACTCCACTGCCACTGGAGGAGGCATGTTGGCCAGAGGACATCCTGCAGCCCTGCCCGAGACAGATCCTGCCCTGCCACGTCTGCCAAAGGGCCAGCGGTTCTTGCCTTGAAGGGCCCAGTTCAGCGGTTCTTGAGACGGCGGTCCCCAGCGGAGCGGTGCTGGAGACGGCGGGGCCCAGTTCAGCGGTTCTTGCCTTGAAGGGCCCAGTTCAGCGGTTCTTGCCTTGAAGGGCCCAGTTCAGCGGTTCTTGCCTTGAAGGGCCCAGTTCAGCGGTTCTTGAGACGGCGGTCCCCAGCGGAGCGGTGCTGGAGACGGCGGGGCCCAGTTCAGCGGTTCTTGCCTTGAAGGGCCCAGTTCAGCGGTTCTTGCCTTGAAGGGCCCAGTTCAGCGGTTCTTGAGACGGCGGTCCCCAGCGGAGCGGTGCTGGAGACGGCGGCCATTCTATGGCCAACTGCTCATTGCCTGGTGGTGCCCTCCTGGGCAGCGGGGATGGTGCTCCTTCAATGCCCACCTGGGCTGTGGGTGGTGGGGCCCTCCTGGCCAGCTGGGCTAGGTCCTCCCTGGGCAGCGGCTATGGGGGTGGTGGGCTCTCCCTGGGCAGCTGTGACGGTTCCTCCCTGGGCAGCGGCTATGGGGATTGTGGGCTCCTCCTGGGCAGCTGTGACGGGTCCTCCATGGGCAGCAGGCCTGCTGCCTGACTTCTCCGCCTTGCTGCCCTTGCCCTCCTTAGTCGGGAGTCTGTGGCCCTTTTCTCCCTTTGGAGCTGTGGCTGTTGACGGTTGCTGGCTAGTGTCCTGGGGGGATATAGAACCCGGGCTCCTGCGGCGGCCCTTCCGCCTTCTGCTCCTCTTCCCAGGGGGTGGGCTGCCTGTCCCCTTGCTGCTGGGCGAAGATCCAGACATGCGGGCTGGTGGGCTCCAATACCCCTGCACCCTTGTCAAGGGGGCTGCAGGGCTGGTGGTGGCTGAGGTGCTCTTCTTACCCCGACGAGAAGGAGGGGGGGGCTCAGGGTCAGGAAAGAAGTTAGCAGTAGCGAGAAAGATTTTCTTGGGACAATGGAGAGTGGTAGGTACAGTGGGAATGGGAGTGGAGGGAGAGGATGTGGTTGTAGGTGAGTCACGTTTGCTGTCTTTGGGTGCAGGTGCAGGAGGGATAGGCTGTCGTGAGGTGGATGGCTGTTGGGTGGGTGGGTGGCTGCGTTTGTGTGGTGTGGAAGAGGGGGTGACAGACACAGTGGGAGAGGACACAGGGGACGTGTAAATGGCAGTGGGGGTGGTGACTGCACGTGTGCGGACTGTACTGGAGGGTGTGCTGGTGATGGAAACACTGGCTGATGGTGAGGTGAATGAAGGTGTGAGTGTAGACGTCACAGGGAGGGAGGAGGGAGACGAGGAGGTGGGGGTCACAGAGGTGGTAGTGACTGTTGGCATGTCTGCATCGGAATGTTGCTCGTGTGAATGTCTGCGTGATCTGTGGTGCTTATGTTTGGATGAGCTGCTCTTGGGTGTTGAGGTGTGTGCAGGCTGGTCTGATGGTGTGGGTGGGACAGGCAGGGGAACAGGAGACTGGGAGGAGGGAGTTAGTAGAGGGAGGCAGGAGACATGGACAATGTCTGCCGTCAGTGCTGAGGCCAGAGCCTGGAACGATCGCTGATCGGCAGCCTGACCCGAATGAATGCCCTCCAGGTACGCATTGCTGCGATGAACCTCCCTCTCCACCCCCTGGATGGCATTCAAAAGGGTAGACTGCCCAACAATGAGCGTTCGGAGGAGGTCAATGACCTCCTCACTAAGGGCAGCGGGGGTAACAGGGGCAGGGCCTGAGGTGCCTGGGGCGAAGGAGATGCCCGGCTTCCTGGCAGAGCGGGCACGGGGCGAACGCTGAGGGGCTGCTGGGAGGGCGGAGATGGTGCGCTGGGTGGCGGCTGTACCTGTAATGGCGGGGGGCACGGATGGTGCCACCCCCGCAAGGGAGCTCCCTTCCGAGGACGTGTCCGTGTCGCTGCAGGGTCCAGTCGTCCCCGTTGTGGAGCTCCCCTCGCCCTCCGTCTCACTGGTACAGTCAGACTCTGTGGCATGGCCCTCCTGGGCCATGTGAGATGCAGCTCCCTCCTGCCCCGATGCCACTTCTCCTCCGCCTGATGATGCTGATGCACACAAGCACAGAAAGACAAACAAAAAGGGGGGGGGAGAGAGAAATAAAGAGATTTTGAGTACATGGATCACCGGTACAGTTAGCGGACATGACAGACACAGATGCCCCCTGCACTAAGTTGCGCACTTGGGGTCCGCTACGCATTCCGTGGAACATGCCCTACACGCCTAGAGTTGACAACTGCACCCATGGATGACACGGCCCAGGGATGGCTGTACTGGCACACTACTGAGGGTGGTGGCTGGGGACACAGGGGCTTACGGGGGTGCCCAGCCTACAGATATCGCCCTGGTCTAGGGGGACCCACAGCCCTCCTCCCCCACCCAGACACCTCCACTGCGCGACAACAGAGTAGATTATGCTTGTACTCACCCCCTTGTGTCTGCTGTGCTGCCCTCACGCGCCCATCCAAATCAGGGTAGGCCACCGCCAGGATCCGGAACATCAGGGGGGTCAGTTGACGGCAGGCACCCCGCCTACGTTGGGAGGCCATCCCCAGCAGAGACTCGGCGGTCTTCTTGGTCCCGCGGCGGATGTCCTCCCACCTCTTGCGGCAGTGGGTGCCCCGTTGCTGGTGGACCCCCAGGGTCCGGACTTCCTTGGCGATGGCACGCCAAATCCCGATCTTCTCATGGGCGCGGACCTATGTGACACGTACAGGGAGGGAGAAATACCACGTTCAAGTTTGTCTGCATTTTCGTTGCCAGTGGCCCAACGCCCCCCATCCCCGCCATGCCCCCCGCCAGGCCCAACATGCCCCCCATCCCCGCCATGCCCCCCGCCAGGCCCCCCGCCAGGCCCAACATGCCCCACATCCCCGCCATGCCCCCCGCCATGCCCCCGCCAGGCCCAACATGCCCCCCATCCCCGCCATGCCCCCCGCCAGGCCCCCAAGCCAGCCAGTGGCCCCAAATCCATATTGAATTAAACTCACTTGTTGGTCTGGAGGACCGTAGAGTAGCGCATACTGGGGGAGGACCCCATCCACAAGTTTCTCCAACTCTTCTCCAGTGAAGGCAGGGGCCCATTCCCCAGGCGCAGCAGCCATTGTCCCTTCCAGACCGAGGTCACAGCAACACTTGCAGTATAGGTCCTCTCCTGTGAAAGTTCAAGTCGCGAGTGAATAAGTAGATAGAAAATGGCAGTCACGCCCGCGGCGGTGCGTACCGCGGCGGTGCGTACTGCCACCGCCGGCGCCCTTCGCCATTGGCTCCTGAAACCCATAGGCTTCAATGTTAACCAATGCGGCTGCGCGCCGCGGTCTTCGACCGCCGACCGCCGCGGTGTGCCACGCCAGCGCATTGACCTCACATCCCATTGTCACACTTCACAGGTCAGGCAGCCGCCATTTCGAGGGTCCACATGGCTCAATTTCAACTGCGTCACACAGGCCTAGGCCTTGCATAGCCACTCATACACGCCATTCACTGCATAGAGAATCGTTTACTGTGCAAGCTGTGAGTACGTACCTGTGGGTTGCTTGACTGTGTGCTCCATGTTGTCCTTCCTAGGCACCGTCCGCTGGGTTTGGCGAGGAGAAGGAGGAATCCTCCCGTGTACAGACCGCTGGTGGACCTGTCGACAATGGAAGCACGCCACATTATCCTGACCTACCGGCTTGACCGTGCCACTATACATGAACTGTGTGCCCAGCTGGAGCCCGACCTGATGTCCCCCATCCGCCAACCCACAGGGATTCCCCCTCTGGTGCAGGTCCTGTCAGTACTCCATTTCTTGGCAAGTGGGTCATTTCAGACAACAGTGGGAATTGCTTCTGGGATGTCTCAGCCCATGTTTTCGAAGGTGTTATCCAGAGTGTTGTCTGCCCTGATGAAATACATGAGGAGCTACATCCTTTTCCCTGAGGTGGGCGAATTGGCTACAGTGAAGGGTGATTTCTATGCCCTTGGACATATTCCCAACGTCATTGGTGCCATTGATGGGACCCATGTGGCTTTGGTTCCCCCAAGAGACAGGGAGCAGGTGTACAGGAACAGAAAAAGTTACCATTCCATGAACATCCAGGTGGTGTGTTTGGCTGACCAGTACATCTCGCATGTAAATGCCAAATTCCCTGGGTCAGTGCATGACGCCTACATCCTAAGGAATAGCAGCATCCCTTACGTGATGGAACAGCTAGAGAGACACCGTGTATGGCTATTGGGGGACTCTGGGTACCCCAACCTGTCGTGGCTACTGACCCCAGTAAGGAATCCCCGGACCAGAGCAGAGGAACGGTACAATGAGGCCCATGGGCGTACTAGGAGGGTGATCGAACGCACCTTCGGCCTCCTAAAGGCCAGGTTTCGGTGCCTGCATATGACAGGTGGATCCCTAATGTACTCACCTAAGAAGGTGTGTCACATCATCGTGGCCTGCTGCATGCTTCACAACCTGGCTTTGCGCCGCCAGGTGCCTTTCCTGCAGGAGGATGGTCGAGACGGTGGTGTTGTGGCAGCTGTGGAACCTGTGGAGAGTGACGAGGAGGAAGACGACGGGGCTGAAACAGACAACAGGGACAGAATCATTGAACAGTACTTCCAATAGGACACAGGTAACAATTCAAACATAATTTAGTAAATGTAAACTACTCTCCTGCATCTCTGCTGCCTGTCTATTTGCCCCAGTGTATGATGACTGAGTTGTGGCTTTTCCCTCCCTATTTCAGATCTGGGGTCCCCACTACGAGTCCTGTGCTTCGTTTCCCCATGGACTACAGCTTTGTGGCAGCTGTTTGTTGACTTCACTATGTACAAGGACATATTTGCACTGTCATGTCAATTACAATATTTTGAAATCACAGCCAGACTCCAGATAGTTTTGTGCAAAATAGGTGTTTATTTCAGTGCTCAAAATGGGATGGGTGGTTTCAAGTGGGTGGGGGCTATGGTGAAGGAATGTCCATGGCAGAGTCCAGAGTAACAGTCACACAGGTGCATTGTCCATAGGCCTGTGGAGAGATGGAGCATGGGCAGTTCAAGGATGGACAGGGTGACAATGTGGGACAGTGGGATGACATCAGGTGGTATCCTTTGCTGGCGGGGGTCTTGACATCCTACTCTGTCTTCTTGCGAGATCTCAGGGCCCTCTTGCGGGGTGGTTCTTCTCCTGCAGGAGGTGGGGGTCTGGTGGGCTGCTGTTGTGCGGGGGCCTCCTGTCCACTAGCGCCGGCGGAGGTGGTTGGCTATTCTTGGTCCAGGCTAGTGGCAGGGGCCCTTTGTTGTTGTTGAGTGTCCGTCCTGGTGTTGATGAGTTCCTGCAGCAGCCCTACCATGGTAACCAGGGTGGAGGTGAGGGCTCTGATGTCCTCCCTGTACCCCCGATAGTGTTCCTCCTGCAGTACCTGGATCTCCTGGAACCTGGCCAGTACCGTCGCCATCGTCTCCTGGGAGCGGTTGTATGCTCCCATGATGGTGGTGAGGGCCTCGTGGAGAGTGGGTTCCCTGGGCCCGTCCCCCCCCTGTCGCACAGCTGCCCTCCCAGTTCCCCTGTTTCCCTGGGCCTCTGCCCCCTGGCCGGTGTGCCCACTACCACTGCCCCCAGGTCCCTGTTGTTGTTGGGGTGGTGGGTTATCCTGGGTGCCCTGTAGTGGTAGACACACCGCTGATTGACGCGTCCTGGAGACAGAGGCATGGGCCCGCTGGGTGGGAGCTGTGCTGGTGTTCCCGGAGGGGTTTGGGTCTGTAGTGGCCTGTGGCTGTCTGAGGGGAACCGACTGTCCAGAGGTCCCCGATGGTCCGGGCTGGTCATCAGTGTCCAGGTCGACAGAGCTGCTGTCATCGCTGACGGCCTCTTGGGGGGGGGGGTGTGGAGAATTCTGGGCCCTCCGTGGCAGTGTGTTGGTGGTCGGGTCCTGCAGGGGTATAGAGGTATGGTTATAGTTTCAATGTGTGCCATATGGGTGTATCTGTGGGTTCCCGTGTCCCCAAGTGCTGGCATTCGTGTGTGGGGGCTTTGGTGAGGGTGGCTTGTGGGGGGGATGTGTATATGCATTGGGCATGCTTTGGTGATGGGTGTCCATGCTTAGTGGACGCATGCAGGCCTAGGTTTTGGGATGTGTGGGTTGTGATGGTGAGACATTGGCAGGGAATAGGTGTGCTGGGGGTGGGGGTGAGGATGGTGGTGGGGGTGAGGATGGTGGTGGGGGTGAGGGTGGGGGTGAGGATGGGGGTGGGGGTGAGGGTGGGGTTCGAGGATGGGGGTGAGGGTTGGGGTATGATTTGGCATGCAGGTGGGGGGGAAGCAGTATTGAAGCTTCAACTTACCAGAATCCATTCCTCCGCCGACTCCTGCGACGCCGTCAGGATGCAGGATGTTCAAGACTTCCTCCTCCCATGTTGTAAATTGTGGGGGTTGAGGTGGGGGTCCTCCGCCAGTCTTCTGCACGGCGATGTTGTGCCTAGATACCATGGAACGCACCTTCCCCCGTAGGTCGTTCCATCGCTTCCTGATGTCTTCCCGATTTCTGGGGTGCTGTCCCACAGCGTTGACCCTGTCGACAATCCTCTGCCATAGCTCCGTCCTCCGGGCAATGCTGGTGTATTGGACCTGTGTGCCGAAGAGCTGGGGCTCTACCCGAACGATTTCCTCCACCATGACCCTGAGTTCTTCGTCTGAGAAGCGGGGGTGTCTTTGGGGTGCCATGGAGTGGTGTGTATGATGTGTGGGGTGGAGTATGTGTAGTTAAGTGTGTTGAGTGTGGTGGTGTGTGTTGTTTTGTGTGTGGATATTGTGTGGGTGATGGTGTAGTGTGCCTCTGTGTGATGGTGTTCTATGATCGCTGCTGTGTCTCTCAGTGCTTCTTTTTGGATTTTGGTCGAAGGGGTTTGTGGGTGATGTGGGTGTGTGTTTTATATTGTATTGTGTGTGTGGGAGTGGTGTGTGTATGTGTATCAGGTGTGTGGAATTCAAATCGTCCAATGTTGCTGAGTTTTGTTCGTTTGTGTGTATTCTGACCGCGGCGGTGTGTACCGCCAATGGAAAACCGCGATTGAAAGACCGCCGCGTGGATTCGTGGGTCAGAATGGCATGGGCGTATTTCTGTTGGCGTGACGGTGGAGGTTTGGTCACCTCCACTTTTCCGCCGACCGCTGGTCTGGCGGTCTGTTGTGGCTGTCGGATTTTCAGCGGTTTGGCTGCTGTGGGTCAGAATGACCGTGGCGGATTACCGCGACCGCGGCGGAATTATGGAGGATTTCTGACCGGCGGTAAGCGCCTTTTACCGCCGAGGTCAGAATGACCACCTATGTGCTTAAAAAACACATTTCCTTGCATTTCAATGAGCAGAAGTCCAGGGATCTGCAGGGATCCTCAAAATTCCTACCACCCAGTGTTTCCCCACTTGTCCTGATAAAAACACAACCCCGCTTGTGTGCCTGCGCCTAGTGCATGCTTCAGGAATGAATCACTCCAGAGTTAACAGTAGACCTCAAGCAATGACTACCATTGACCCTTGTGTGATCCATTCCTGTCGCTGGCGCTAGGCCTACCCACACAAGTGAGGTATCATTTTTATCGGGAGACTTGGGGGAACGCTGGGTGGAAGGAAATTTGTGGCTCCTCTCAGATTCCAGAACTTTCTGTCACCGAAATGTGAGGAAAACTTGTTTTTTTAGCCACTTTTTGAGGTTTGCAAAGGATTCTGGGTAACAGAACCTGGTCCGAACCCCGCAAGTCACCCCTCCTTGGATTTCCCTAGGTCTCTAGTTTTCAGAAATGCACAGGTTTGGTAGGTTTCCCTAGGTGCCGGCTGAGCTAGAGGCCAAAATCTACAGGTAGGCACTTTGCAAAAAACACCTCTGTTTTCTTCAAAAAATTTGGATGTGTCCACGTTGCGCTTTGGGGCGTTTCCTGTCGCGAGCGCTAGGCCTACCCACACAAGTGAGGTATCATTTTTATCGGGAGACTTGGGGGAACGCTGGGTGGAAGGAAATTTGTGGCTCCTCTCAGATTCCAGAACTTTCTGTCACCGAAATGTTAGGAAAACTTGTTTTTTTAGCCACTTTTTGAGGTTTGCAAAGGATTCTGGGTAACAGAACCTGGTCCGAGCCCCGCAAGTCACCCCTCCTTGGATTCCCCTAGGTCTCTAGTTTTCAGAAATGCACAGGTTTGGTAGGTCTCCCTAGGTGCCGGCTGAGCTAGAGGCCAAAATCTACAGGTAGGCACTTTGCAAAAAACACCTCTGTTTTCTTCAAAAAATTTGTATGTGTCCACGTTGCGCTTTGGGGCGTTTCCTGTCGCGAGCGCTAGGCCTACCCACACAAGTGAGGTATCATTTTTATCGGGAGACTTGGGGGAACGCTGGGTGGAAGGAAATTTGTGGCTCCTCTCAGATTCCAGAACTTTCTGTCACCGAAATGTGAGGAAAACTTGTTTTTTTAGCCACTTTTTGAGGTTTGCAAAGGATTCTGGGTAACAGAACCTGGTCCGAGCCCCGCAAGTCACCCCTCCTTGGATTCCCCTAGGTCTCTAGTTTTCAGAAATGCACAGGTTTGGTAGGTTTCCCTAGGTGCCGGCTGAGCTAGAGGCCAAAATCTACAGGTAGGCACTTTGAAAAAAACAGCTCTGTTTTCTATAAAAAAAATAGGATGTGTCCATGTTGTGTTTTGGGGCATTTCCTGTTGCGGGCACTAGGCCTACCCACACAAGTGAGGTATCATTTTTATCGGGAGACTTGGGGGAACATAGAATAGTAAAACAAGTGTTATTGCCCCTTATCTTTCTCTACGTTTTTTCCTTCCAAATATAAGAGAGTGTGTAAAAAAGACGTCTATTTGAGAAATGCCCTGCAATTCACATGCTAGTATGGGCACCTCGGAATTCAGCGATGTGCAAATAACCACTGCTCCTCAAAACCTTATCTTGATCCCATTTTGGAAATGCAAAGGTTTTCTTGATACCTCTTTTTCACTCTTCATATTTCAACAAATCAATTGCTGTATACCCAGTATAGAATGAAAACCAACTGCAGGGTGCAGCTCATTTATTGGCTCTGGGTACCTAGGGTTCTTGATGAACCTACAAGCCCTTTATATCCCCGCAACCAGAAGAGTCCAGCAGACAAAACGGTATATTGCTTTCAGAAATCTGACATCGCAGGAAAAAGTTACAGAGTAAAACATAAAGAAAAATGGCTGTTGTTTTCAGCTCAATTTCAATATTTTTTTATTTCAGCTGTTATTTTCTGTAGGAAAACCTTGTAGGATCTACACAAATGACCCCTTGCTGAATTCAGAATTTTGTCTAGTTTTCAGAAATGTTTAGCATTCCGGATCCAGCATTGGTTTCACACCCATTCCTGTCACTAACTGGAAGGAGGCTGAAAGCACCAAATATAGTAAAAATGGGGTATGTCCCAGTAAAATGCCAAATTTGTGTTGAAAAATGTGGTTTTCTGATTCAAGTCTGCCCGTTCCTGAAAGGTGGGAAGCTAGTGATTTCAGCACCAGAAACCCTTTGTTGATGGCATTTTCAGGGAAAAAACCACAAGCCTTCTTCGGCAGCCCTTTTTTCCCATTTTTTTGGAAAAAACAAAATTTTCACTGTATTTTGGCTATTTTCTTGGTCTCTTCCAGGGGAAACCACAAACTCTGGGTACCATTAGAATCCCTAGGATGTTGGAAAAAAAGGACGCAAATTTGGCGTGGTTAGCTTATGTGGACAAAAAGTTATGAAGCCCTAAGCGCGAACTACCCCAAATAGCCAAAAAAGGGCTCAGCACTGGGGGGGAAAAGGCCCAGCAGCTAAGGGGTTAAAGGTGTCTGGGCACTGTTGTGAAAAACAGGACAGCAATCGGGCTATCTAAGCCAGGTCAGTACAGCTTTCCTAAATGCCAGGTGATATGATAAGCATTCTTACAGGTGAAGAGCTCACTAATGGTTGAATCAGAATTGAAACTGAGTCTCCTTCATTGTGCTGTTTTCTGAGTGGAAACCAAGTAAGCAACAGGTCACATTGACAGCAAATGTCCTGGGAAACAGAGCACATGGGTTGCTTTGTGGCACACCTCTTGATTTAAATCGAAGGGTCTGCGTGATTATCTGGTCAAAGCCGGAGATTGCTTCGAACTAACAGAACAACCTCTACATTCATCAAAAGTCTTGGTCGCTTTAGGTAGTTCTGGAAAGGTTGGAGGTAGATGTGAAATATTATACACACTGAACAATAGTAATTATTTATCACGTACTTTTCCATGTTCATAGGTTCTTCAACCAATCGTATTACAGAATGTCGAGAATATGATTCCATTGCAAGAGTATTGTGGACAAAATATCAAAGACCAACATATCAGAAGGTAAGTACATAAAGAGGAAATATATATACTCACTAAGAACTATATGTATATACCTATATGTATGTATATTACCTAGTGGTGGTTGTTACTAGGTAGTTATAGTTACAACCTAGTTCTATAGAAAAAGTGTTTTTTGTTTTTCTAATGACTTTGGCGCTGTTTGATGAATCTTCACGAAATTTTCCAAAAAACAATGTGGTCACTTCAGCTGCAGCCTGGAAAGTTTCAGGGTGATCCATCAAGGGGGGAAAAAGGGGGGGGGCCCAAACACATTTTCCCCATTCATTTTTCCGTAGGGATTTTGAACAGCAATAGCACCAAAACCATTGGACGGAGTTACACCAACTTTGGCAGAAAGGCAGCTCTTGGTCCAGAAAGAGGCCTTTTTGTTATTGGTGTAACTCCGTTCAGTAGTTTTCTAGTTATTAAATGAAAACCAAGGGCTAGATGTATCAACAAACCATCTTGCGATTCTCTAATAGCGATTTTTAAGAGATTGCTATTTCTGAATCGCAAAATGGTATGTATCATATTTGCGATTCGGTAATAGCGATTTCTTAAAAATCACAAATGCTATTACCGAATCGCAAATTGTGATACCAGCCCCATTCGCACCTATGGGCCTGTAGGCCCATATTTGCGAATTGTTTGCATTTCCCAAATTGCGAATTCCTAACTGAAATTCGCAAATTTGGGAAATGCAAAACCCAGGGTGCATGGGCCAAAGGGGCATGTGTGCGTTACATGTCAATTTAAAAAATGCATTATTCATGCATTTTTAAAATTTGCACATGCTTACCACCAAGTTCAACTTGGTGGTAATAGCGATTCCTTAATGCCCAATTCGCATTAAGGAAAAGCTTGATACATGTTGTTTAGAAATCGCAAATAAGGATTCCTTATTTGCAATTTCTTATTTAGAGAATCGCAATTTGCGATTCTCTAAACGGGCTTGCAATTTTAAGGAATCGCTATTTTAGCGATTCCTTAAAATTGCATAGCGAATGCCTTTCATACATACTGAAAGGCATTTTTGCATTCATAAACGGCCATTCGCACCGTTTGCCAATGCAAAAACATTTGATACATCTAGCCCCAAATTTGTATATATTGGGACGCAGAACCTCTGTGGATCCTCCTTGAATCCTTTTCAAATCCTCCTCAGATCCTCTGTGGATTTGGAGGAAAAGCAAGGCCGTGAATGGCTGGTCTCAACCTGACAGAAAAGTTGCAGCCACCACTTTGTTTCTCGCATTGCCTGGGGGGTGGGAAAAAAACAGTGTAAAAATATTTAAGGGGTCAGGATACAGCTGTCTTGACCCCATAGGACACATGGAGGGGTCCCTTAGGGACCCTTCATGTGCAAAAAGTTGCCCTTTTTTTAGGCCAATCTGCGGATTCGAGGATCCATCTCAGATCCTACTCAGATCGTCCTCGGATCCTGGGGAAAAGAAAGGCCCAGATTGACTTGTCGCAACCTGGCACACATATTAACGTATGCATTAAAAAAAAAAAATAAGAAATTCACTGAAAAAACCAAAGGTTACAGGAAAGTTATAGTTAGGATGATGTTTTACTCATACAAAACCATAGAAATTCAGCAGTTATAGGTATACTTATAGTTATACTTATCTGAAGAAACTATAACTTGTGCCGGAAAGTGACTTTGGGCAATGAGTTGTAGTTTCTTAACATAAGTACCACTATCTCCCAGGAACTATAATGTAACTCAATGCTGGGGGCCACTTAGCCCCTTGCAGCTCCAGGGACCACCACCTCAAAGGGGCTATAATTATAATTATAAAGAGTGCGGGTGCTGCGCAGCCCACCCGCAGCCCCGGGGACCACCACCTCCCTGGGGCTATAATTATAAACAATGCAGGGGCATGTACCCCCCCTGCAGCCCTGGGGACCACAACCTCCCCGGGGCTATAATTATAAGCAATGCGGGGGGCACACAGCCCCCCACCACAGCCCCGGTGACTGTCCCTCTCCCCGGGGCTACAATAAAACAGTGAAGAAATTCACCAGTTATAGTTATCTCAAGTAACTGTAACTCGTGCCCTACGGTAACTATAACTCACGGCCTCACCGTGCACTGCTAATTACCCTTCAAATTACGGCACTCATGAAATCTTTGATAACATTACTGATAATATCAATGTAATATCTGCAGTAAAAATTTTGACATAAAACACTGCATGGCAGGGGCGCGAGTTACAGTTACCTTAGGGCATGAGTTATAGTTACTTGCGATACCTCTAACTATAACTGGTGAATTTCTGTGGTTTCATATGTTTAAAATGTGTGCCTAACTATAATGTCTCTGTAACCTTTGATTTTTTTAAGTGAATCTTTCTATTTTTTTAAATTCTATTTCCTAACTACAATGTTCCTGTAACCTTTGTTTTTTTCAGTGAATATATATACGACTGCACCCTCATTACGAGTCTGGCCGTCGGTGGTGGTTTGTACGGCCTCCACATTATGACCATGGCGAATGCGCCACGGTTGGACCGCTGGCACCGCCACTTTTTGGCCAGCCAATGGCCTGGCTGTGCCAGCAGTCTTAATCTGCAAGGGCAGCACTGCAAATCCCGCTCCCCTGGGCATTATGAGTCCCTTCTCCACTGGCTTTTACATGTTGGGGGCACCGGCATGTAAAAGCTGGCAGAGACGGGGTGCCAGCGGATGGAGAACAGTGATTCCACCTGCTGACCCAGCGGGAAAGTCGTAATAGGGGCAGCGGGAAGGTGACAGCACTGGCGGTGGCCTGACCACAGGAGTTTGTCGGGAAGCCTTTTCCGCCCGCCAAACTCGAAATGAGGGCTCTCGAGTGTTTTAATAAAAGGTGGAAATTGACCTCGAAGGAGCGCAGTGCGTTTGTTGTTCAACATGGAATGAGGAGATGGTCATCACCCAGCATCTGCACCAGCAGTGAGGCGTGAGGTGCGTCGCTCTTTTGACCACCTTTGTATGTTGATACATATATATATATATATATATATATATATATATATATATATATATATATATATATATGTTAGACCTGACAGCCTTAGGGTAGTCACCCCTAACTTTTTGCCTGCCTCCCTCCGCTTTTTGGACACTGTTTTTGCTGGTTTATAGACTCTGCGCACTTTACCTCTGCTAACCAGGGCTAAAGTGCATATGCTCTCGCCCCTAAAACATGGTAACCTGGAATCATACCTGATTGGACTATTAATTTACTTATAAGTCCCTAGTAAGGTGCACTCTATGTGCATAGGGCTGGTAAATTAAATGCTACTAGTGGGCCAGCAGCACTGGTTGTGCCACCCACTTAAGTAGCCCCTTCTCCTTGTCTCAGGCTTGCCATTGCAAGGCCTGTGTGTGCAGTTTCACTGCCACATCGACTTGGCATTTAAAAGTTCTTGCCAAGCCTAGAACTCCCCTTTTTCTACATATAAGTCACCCTTAATGTGTGCCCTAGGTAACCCCTAGGGCAGGGTGCTGTGTAGGTAAAAGGCAGGACATGTACCTGTGTAGTTATATGTCCTGGTATTGTAAAACTCCTAAATTCTTTTTCACACTACTGTGAGGCCTGCTCCCTTCATAGGCTAACATTGGGGCTGCCCTCATAAACTGTTGAAGTGGCAGCGGCTGATCTGAAAGGAGCAGGAAGGTCATATTTAGTATGGCCAGAATGGTAATACAAAGTCCTACTGACTGGTGAAGTCGGATTTAATATTACTATTCTAGAAATGCCACTTTTAGAAAGTGAGCATTTCTTTGCACTTAAATCCTTCTGTGCCTTACAATCAACGTCTGGCTGGGCTTGGTTGACAGCTCCTTGTGCATTCACTCAGACACACCCCAAACACAGGGTACTCAGCCTCACTTGCATACATCTGCATTTTGAATGGGTCTTCCTGGGCTGGGAGGGTGGAGGGCCTGCTCTCACACAAAGGACTGCCACACCCCCTACTGGGACCCTGGCAGACAGGATTGAACTGAAAGGGGACCTGGTGCACTTCTTAGCCACTCTTTGAAGTCTCCCCCACTTCAAAGGCACATTTGGGTATAAAACAGGGCCTCTGCCCTACCTCATCAGACACTTGCTGGAGAAGAAACCTGAACCAGAAACTACATCCTGCCAAGAAGAACTGCCTGGCTGCTCAAAGGACTCACCTGCCTGCTTTCTACAAAGGACTGCTGCCTTTCTGTTGCCCTACTGCCTTGCTGAACTCTTGTCTGGCTGTGAAAGTGCTCTCCAAGGGCTTGGATAGAGCTTGCCTCCTGTTCCTTGAAGTCTCAGGACCAAAAAGACTTCTCTCTTTTACTTGGACGCTCCGTGCGCCGAAAATTTCGCCGCACAGCTTGTTTCGCGGCGAGAAAAACGCTGCACTCCGACGCTGACCGACGCGACGCTCTGAGGACGATCGAAAATCCGACGCACGGCTTCGCAAGGATAACGCCGCCCGACCTCTAGAGGAGAAATCGACGCGACGCCTGCCGTTAGATCGTAATTTCAACGTGCAGCCCCGCAGACCGACGTCTAGAGGAGAAATCGACGCCACGCCTGCCGTGAGATCGTAATTTAGACGCGCAGCCCCGCAGACCGTCGCGCAGCCGGAGAACAAGCAGGAAAATCCACGCACAGACCCGGGACATCTGGTAATCCCTGCGATCCACAGAAAGAGACTGTCCGCGCGCCGGAAAATGACGCACGACTTCCCCGCGTGTAAAATAACGACGCGAGTCCGGGTGTGCTGGGGAGAAATCGACGCACACACCCTTTTTCCACGCACCTCTTCCTTTGTGGCCCTCTGAGGAGATTTTTCCACGCTAAACCAGGTACTTGTGCTTGAAAGAGACTTTGTTTATATTCTAAAGACTTTAAGACACTTCATATCACTTTTCTGTGATATCTCTACAATTTTCCATTGCAACTTTATACTTTTTGACCTACAATTATCCTGATAAATATTATATATTTTTCTAAACACTGTGTGGTGTATTTTTGTGGTGCTATATGGTGGTATTGTATGATTTATTGCACAAATACTTTACACATTGCCTTCTAAGTTAAGCCTGACTGCTCGTGCCAAGCTACCAGAGGGTGGGCACAGGATAATCTTGGATTGTGTGTGACTTACCCTGACTAGAGTGAGGGCTTTTGCTTGGACAGGGGGTAACCTGACTGCCAACCAAAAACCCCATTTCTAACATCGGTGGCAGCGGTGGGATAGGACTTGTATTTGTGCAGTGACATACAGTAGCTAAGTATTTCACTACCTACCCACAGTTGAAGGTCAACTTGGTTTTTATCTCTTTTTGAAAACCCGATTTTTTTTCCTGACAATTTTCAAAAACTAAATCCTCACTCAACATGTCTCTGACTGGGTCTCAGACAGGGGAATTTGACCTAGTCCAGTTGGATGCATATACGGTCAAACAACTAAGAGGATTCTGCAGGGCATTGAGGGTACCCACCCAAGGGGCCTCCAGAAAGGAGGACTTTCAAGTGGCGCTGAGGGCCTGGGCAGAAGCCCATTTAGAGGATGATGAGGAAGAGGAGCCAGAACATGGCCCCTCAGAGGAATTTTCACTATCTGTGGATGGTGTTACCACTGCAATTGTGCCCCCTTCCAGACCAGGGAGCAGTGTCTCTGTGCAAAGCCTGACCGCAGAGGAAAGGAGAGAGGAAAGGGAGTTCCAATTGCAAATGGCAAAACTGAAAATTGAGGCGCAACAGGAGGAGAGGAGGGCAGAGAGAGAAGCCAAACAAAGTGAAGCTGAAAGAACAGCCAAACAGATTCAAGCAGAAGCTGAAAGGGCAGCCAAACAAGCGGAAGCTGAAAGAGCAGCCAAACAAGTGGAAGCTGAAAGAGCTTTGGCTGAAAAGAAACTATTGTTGGCTCATGAACTGAGTCTCAAGGAGCTGGAGATCAAGGCGAGGCAGTCTGAATCCAGCAATAATGGTGGCAGCATACAGACAGGACCTGCTGGAGAAAAGAAGGTTCGTATACCCAAAAATGTGGTGGCCAGTTTTGTGGTGGGAGATGACATAGATAAATGGTTAGCTGCTTATGAAGTTGCACTAAGGGCTCATGAGGTTCCTGAAGGGCAATGGGGGGTAGCTATGTGGGGTTATGTGCCGCCATTGGGGAGGGACACACTTCTCACATTGGATCAACCTGATCAAAACACATACCCACTTCAGAAAGCCACTTTACTTGCCAAGTTTGGGCTGACCCCTGAGGGATACCGTCAGAGGTTCAGAGACAGCACCAAACAAACCACACAAACATGGGTAGATTTCTTTGATTTCTCCAGTAAGGCACTGAATGGATGGGTGCGGGGCAACAAAGTAGCAGATTATAAAGGTTTATATGACTTGATTCTGAGAGAGCATATGCTTAATACTACTTATACAGAGTTGCGCCAGCACCTAGTGGATAGTAAGCTGACTGATCCCAGGAAGCTTGCTGAGGAGGCGGACCTCTGGGTTAGCACCAGAGTGTCCAAGAAGGTACCTGGGGGGGACTCCCACAAAGGTGGTCAGGGTTCCCAACAGAAGAAAGAGGGGGGAGATAAACTTGCAGATAAGGAACTTTCCAAAGGCCCCCAAAAGAATTCCCAGGGAGGGGGTGGCAACCCTTCCTTTTCCAAATTTGGGAAAAAGCCAGGGACATATGACAAGTCAGGGAAATCTAGCCCCAAATGCATGGAGTGTTACCAGTATGGTCACTACAAAGGCGATCCACAGTGCCCTAAGAGGGCACCGTCCACTACCGGACAGGCACCTGGGTTGACTAGTGTAGCGCTCGGGGGGGAGATGGACCCAAGTAGCTTTGGGGAGCAGGTAGAGATTTCCCTAGTGTCCCTGGGAGAAGGAGAAATGGTGCCCAAGGCCCACATGCCCAAAAATACTTCCAAGTACTGGCAGTGGGTCACCATTGATGGGCAGAAGGTGGAGGCTCTGCGTGACACAGGAGCCAGTATGACTACTATCAAGAGTCAGCTGGTGTCAACAGAGCAGATAGTACCTAATACATTCCACCAGGTCAGAGTCGCTGACAATCGCGAGAGTCACCTACCGGTGGCTCTGGTTCCCTTTGAGTGGGGGGGGGTCTCTGGTACTCTGAAAGTAGCTGTGAGTCCTGCCATGCCTGTAGATTGTCTGTTAGGCAATGATCTTGAGCACACTGCTTGGAAAGAATTGGAGCTCAGGTCTCACCTGGAGATGTTAGGGTTACCTGAGTGGGTCTGCATGACCACACGGTCCATGGCTGACCGAGAGGGAAGTCAAGGGCATCTGGAGCCTGGAACGATGGCCCAGAGAGCTGCCAGGAGGAGGGACCAGGGGCACGGGAAACCGGCCCCAGAAGTTCCCACAGTGGCTGACGGGGCTCCTGAGGAGGAGGCTCCCGAGCCAACCTGGGGAAGACATTGCCGCCCTAGGTGACTTACCTGAGCTTGCTGGCTGGCATGTGGAGGGTGGACCCACCAGGGAGGAATTCTGCAAGGCGCAGAAAGAATGTCCCACTCTGGAAGGTTTGAGGAAACAAGCCTCAAACCAGGCAGCAGGCGACGCCTCTGGCGCTCACCACCTATATTGGGAGAATGATCTCCTCTACAGTGAGCCTAAGGTTCCGGCCTTTGGGGCAGCACGTATGCTGGTGGTCCCCCAATGTTACAGAACCTTCCTACTGGGTCTGGCTCACGACATTCCCCTGGCAGGACATTTGGGGCAGGACAAGACCTTTAACAGGCTTGTCACCCACTTTTATTGGCCCAAAATGAGGACACACTCAGATAAGTTCTGCAGATCTTGTCCTACCTGCCAGGCCAGTGGTAAAGCAGGCAAAAGGGTTAAAACCCCCCTGATTCCACTTCCTGTCGTTGGCACCCCCTTTGAAAGGGTGGGCATCGACATTGTTGGTCCCTTGGACCCCAAAACTGCCTTAGGCAACAGGTTCATCCTGGTTTTGGTGGACCATGCCACCCGTTACCCAGAGGCAATCCCTCTGAGGATCGTTACTGCACCGGTGGTGGCCAGAACCCTGATGGGGATATTTACCCGTGTGGGATTCCCCACGGAAATAGTGTCTGACAGAGGCACTAACTTCATGTCTGTATACATGAAGTCTCTGTGGGATGCGTGTGGTGTAACTTACAAGTTCACCACCCCCTATCACCCCCAGTCTAATGGTCTTGTGGAAAGATTCAACAAGACCCTGAAGGGCATGATTGGTGGCCTCCCTGAGACCATGAGGCGTAAGTGGGACGTCCTCTTACCATGCCTTCTCTTTGCTTATAGAGAGGTCCCCCAGAAGGGGGTAGGGTTCAGTCCCTTTGAGCTTCTCTACGGGTACCCTGTCAGGGGACCCTTAAGCATTGTCCAGGAGGGATTGGAGAAAGCTCCAAAGACACCCCCTCAGGATGTGGTCAGCTATATGTTGGCCCTCCGCAACCAGATGACCCGCTTCTGGAAAGAGGCCCAAAGTAACCTTGAGGCCAGTCAAGAGGTAATGAAACACTGGTATGACCAGAAGGCCACCCTGGTAGAGTTTCAACCTGGAGACAAAGTGTGGGTAATGGAGCCAGTAGAGCCCAGATCTCTCCAGGACCGCTGGTCTGGCCCATTTGAAATAAAGGAGCGGAAAGGGGAGGCCACTTACCTAGTGGACCTCCAAACCCCTAGGAATCCCCTAAGGGTGCTCCATGTGAACCGACTAAAAGCTCATTTTGAGAGGTCGGAGATCAACATGCTTCTGGTCACAGATGAAGGAACGGAGGAGGAGAGTGAACCTCTCCCCGACCTCCTCTCTGCCCAAGAAGGTGATGGGTCAGTAAGCGGGGTCATTCTGTCTGACTCCCTGACTCTAAACCAGAAAGGAGACTGCTATGAGCTGTTGGAGCAGTTCTCCCCCCTGTTCTCCCTTACTCCTGGACTGACCCACCTCTGTGTTCATGATATTGACACTGGTGACAGTCTCCCTGTGAAGAACAAAATTTACAGGTTGTCGGATAAGGTGAAGGCCAGCATCAAGGAGGAGGTCTCCAAGATGTTGACTCTAGGGGTTATCGAGAAATCCAGTAGTCCCTGGGCCAGCCCAGTGGTGTTGGTCCCTAAGGCTACTGCCCCAGGTGCGAAGCCAGAACTCCGGTTCTGTGTGGACTACCGGGGTCTCAACTCAGTCACACGGACTGATGCTCACCCCATCCCCCGAGCTGATGAGCTCGTGGACAGGCTAGGCGCTGCCAAGGTCCTGAGTACGTTTGATCTTACTTCAGGGTACTGGCAGATCGCCCTGACTGAGGGGGCCAAGGAAAGATCCGCATTCTCAACCCCTGATGGCCATTACCAGTTCCGGGTTATGCCATTTGGGTTGAAAAATGCCCCCGCTACCTTCCAACGGTTGGTTAACGGGGTCCTAGCTGGCAAGGATGCCTTCTGTTCAGCCTACCTGGATGACATAGCTGTCTACAGTTCCAGCTGGGAGGAACACCTGCTTCACCTCAAGGAGGTGCTTCAGGCCCTGCATAAGGCAGGCCTGACCATCAAGGCCAGTAAGTGCCAGATTGGGCAGGGTTCCGTGGTGTACTTGGGACACCTAGTGGGTGGTGGCAAGGTGCAGCCACTCCAGGCCAAGATTGAAACTATCAAGGCCTGGCAACCACCGCGAACGCAGACTGAGGTGAGAGCCTTTCTAGGCCTCACAGGATACTACCGCAGATTTGTCAAGGGCTATGGTACCATTGTAACACCCTTGACAGAACTCACTTCCAAGAAACAACCTAGGTTGGTGAATTGGACAGAGGCTTGTCAGAAAGCCTTTGACGCCCTGAAGGAAGCCATGTGCACGGCCCCCGTACTCATGGCCCCTGACTACTCCCAGGAATTTATCGTGCAGACAGACGCTTCAGAGCATGGCATAGGGGCAGTCCTAGCACAGCTGAATGAGGAGGGCAGAGATCAACCGGTAGTCTTTATTAGCAGAAGGCTATTACCACGGGAACAGAGGTGGAGTGCTATTGAGAGAGAAGCTTTTGCTGTGGTCTGGGCACTGAAGAAGCTAAGACCCTACCTGTTTGGGACTCATTTCCGGGTTCAGACAGACCACAGGCCCCTCAGATGGCTCATGCAGATGAGGGGTGAGAATCCAAAACTCTTGAGGTGGTCCATTTCCCTACAGGGGATGGACTTTACGGTGGAACATCGCCCAGGGGTTGACCACGCCAATGCTGATGGTCTCTCCAGGTACTTCCGCCTTAGCGATGAGAGCTCCCAGGAGGTCGGGTAGCTCTCCCCACTTTCAGCTGGGGGGGACACATGTTAGACCTGACAGCCTTAGGGTAGTCACCCCTAACTTTTTGCCTGCCTCCCTCCGCTTTTTGGACACTGTTTTTGCTGGTTTATAGACTCTGCGCACTTTACCTCTGCTAACCAGGGCTAAAGTGCATATGCTCTCCCCCCTAAAACATGGTAACCTGGAATCATACCTGATTGGACTATTAATTTACTTATAAGTCCCTAGTAAGGTGCACTCTATGTGCATAGGGCTGGTAAATTAAATGCTACTAGTGGGCCAGCAGCACTGGTTGTGCCACCCACTTAAGTAGCCCCTTCTCCTTGTCTCAGGCTTGCCATTGCAAGGCCTGTGTGTGCAGTTTCACTGCCACATCGACTTGGCATTTAAAAGTTCTTGCCAAGCCTAGAACTCCCCTTTTTCTACATATAAGTCACCCTTAATGTGTGCCCTAGGTAACCCCTAGGGCAGGGTGCCGTGTAGGTAAAAGGCAGGACATGTACCTGTGTAGTTATATGTCCTGGTAGTGTAAAACTCCTAAATTCGTTTTCACACTACTGTGAGGCCTGCTCCCTTCATAGGCTAACATTGGGGCTGCCCTCATACACTGTTGAAGTGGCAGCGGCTGATCTGAAAGGAGCAGGAAGGTCATATTTAGTATGGCCAGAATGGTAATACAAAGTCCTACTGACTGGTGAAGTCGGATTTAATATTACTATTCTAGAAATGCCACTTTTAGAAAGTGAGCATTTCTTTGCACTTAAATCCTTCTGTGCCTTACAATCCACGTCTGGCTGGGCTTGGTTGACAGCTCCTTGTGCATTCACTCAGACACACCCCAAACACAGGGTACTCAGCCTCACTTGCATACATCTGCATTTTGAATGGGTCTTCCTGGGCTGGGAGGGTGGAGGGCCTGCTCTCACACAAAGGACTGCCACACCCCCTACTGGGACCCTGGCAGACAGGATTGAACTGAAAGGGGACCTGGTGCACTTCTTAGCCACTCTTTGAAGTCTCCCCCACTTCAAAGGCACATTTGGGTATAAAACAGGGCCTCTGCCCTACCTCATCAGACACTTGCTGGAGAAGAAACCTGAACCAGAAACTACATCCTGCCAAGAAGAACTGCCTGGCTGCTCAAAGGACTCACCTGTCTGCTTTCTACAAAGGACTGCTGCCTTTCTGTTGCCCTGCTGCCTTGCTGAACTCTTGTCTGGCTGTGAAAGTGCTCTCCAAGGGCTTGGATAGAGCTTGCCTCCTGTTCCTTGAAGTCTCAGGACCAAAAAGACTTCTCTCTTTTACTTGGACGCTCCGTGCGGCGAAAATTTCGACGCACAGCTTGTTTCGCGGCGAGAAAAACGCCGCACTCCGACGCTGACTGACGCGACGCTCTGGGAACAATCGAAAATCCGACGCACGGCTTCGCAAGGATAACGCCGCCCGACCTCTAGAGGAGAAATCGACGCGACGCCTGCCGTGAGATCGTAATTTCAACGCGCAGCCCCGCAGACCGACGTCTAGAGGAGAAATCGACGCGACGCCTGCCGTGAGATCGTAATTTCGACGCGCAGCCCCGCAGACCGACGCGCAGCCGGAGAACAAGCAGGAAAATCCACGCACAGACCCGGGACATCTGGTAATCCCTGCGATCCACAGAAAGAGACTGTCCGCGCGCCGGAAAACGACGCACGACTTCCCCGTGTGTAAAATAACGACGCGAGTCCGGGTGTGCTGGGGAGAAATCGACGCACACAACCTTTTTCCACACACCTCTTCCTTTGTGGCCCTCTGAGGAGATTTTTCCACGCTAAACCAGGTACTTGTGCTTGAAAGAGACTTTGTTTATATTCTAAAGACTTTAAGACACTTCATATCACTTTTCTGTGATATTTCTACAATTTTCCGTTGCAACTTTATACTTTTTGACCTACAATTATCCTGATAAATATTATATATTTTTCTAAACACTGTGTGGTGTATTTTTGTGGTGCTATATGGTGGTATTGTATGATTTATTGCACAAATACTTTACACATTGCCTTCTAAGTTAAGCCTGACTGCTCGTGCCAAGCTACCAGAGGGTGGGCACAGGATAATCTTGGATTGTGTGTGACTTACCCTGACTAGAGTGAGGGCTTTTGCTTGGACAGGGGGTAACCTGACTGCCAACCAAAAACCCCATTTCTAACAATATATATATATTCAAAGAGAAAGAGCACCCGACTTGCCAAGGCTCTGTTATGGCGGTCTTGATGTGGGATCGGGTATCCCATAAAATATTTAAAAGTTCACTCGTTCAGTCAAACAAGAGATCAAGACACCAAACGAATAGTTCCAAAATATATTGAAAAAAAGAAAGAAATGGTATTCCTCCCGCAAAATATATTGAAAAAAAGAAAGTAATGGTATTCCTCCCATACCAGGAATACCATTTCTTTCTTTTTTTCAATATATTTTGGAACTATTCGTTTGGTGTCTTGATCTCTTGTTTGACTGAACGAGTGAACTTTTAAATATATATTTATATATATATATATATATATATATATCCTGTATTCTATATATATTATCCAGTTGGAATTAGGAATAGAAAATGTATACTTACCTTTTGATATTTTGGTTTCATAGCTTGTCCTGAATATTTCTATACCATGATATACTACCTTCGATATTCAGGGGCACACCTTCTGAACTGGTGGTAGGAGGGTTGATGTGCTTCCTATATAAATAATTCTTCCAAACATATAGAAGGTTTTTCCTTAAAATGTATTTTTAATGGTTAGAATCTGTTGAATTATTGAACTTCTTTGTTAAATAATCGGGCATGTGACATTTCTTTCACTGAGGCTTATCTGTAGACTAACTGAACCCAGGGTTGCTTGCTGGATAAAGCCTCCAATGGTTTGCTGGTTGAAAAGTGGCAATGTAAGTTATTTAATTTTAAGAGATCCATCTCAAATGAATTCCCAGACCCAATTGCATGGAATGTATGGCTCATGTTTGTAGTGCTGTCAGAATTCTGGGGTAGGTATTCCATTTCCTTTGTTGTCCCTTTCCTGCCATACTTAATTTTGCTATCTGTTTCATCATTCCTGGTGGTGGTTGAATTTGCCCTGTGGAGGGAGGGGGTGGTGTTTTTGACTAGCACACAAAAAAGATGGCATTTGACAAGGACGAGGTTGTCGTCCTCCTTCAAGCATGGCACATATGCAGTGATTCCATCTATCAGACTGCACATGTGCAAGGATATCCTGAACCTACAGCATATACCATCGTCTGGATATTATGAAAGTAAATATGTGTAATGGTGTTCCTGTATCCACACCATGATGAGAGTAGCTGTCCCCTGTTACAGTACTCCTCAGACATTACGTTCTTGTGCAAGTGTTTTTAGCTCACCTGTCTGTTTGTCTTCCATCACCAAGGCCAGCTTCCCATTCCAGCTGTCTCGCACTGTCACAGAGTGTAATCATGCTTCTGAGAAGTGTCATCAGCACCAACTACACCAAACTTACTTTGGCTTATCTATATACTGAGTACATTATGTGGAATGGACATATGCATGTACGTGGCATTTCTGTAGCGCGAACCTTAGCCAAAAAGCAGCAGAGCACTGCACATGGATGAAGATACTCATAAAATCCACAAGTGATAGGCGAGGAAGCTGGTTTGTGTGGAATGGAAATGCCTTGCAATGTATTATTTTCAAAGAAGAGCATATTCCAATCTTTCCTATATTGAAGCAGTGTTTAGGCAGTCCTAATGAATACAAGAATTTTGTCGCTGATCCTGAGTGCGTAGATGGAAAAGGCCTGTTGTCTTGTTTTTTCTCTATTACACTTCTTAGTCTGCAGTCTAATGGTGTCCTACCTGAAGGTGTGCAGAGGAACATAATGGATGGTGAGCTTGTCTGCATGATAGGTGAATGTGCTGGTCTTGATGGCTGGTCTGTGGCTGGTTTTGAAGTTTGTGTGGGGTGTCAAGGGTAGCCAATTGAGTTCAATCAGGACCAGGAAGATGTGATCATATTTCTTTAGGCTCTGGATGAGATGTGCTGAGGTGTGTAAGATGCCCTGTAGGAGTGCCACTGTGGCCTCTGGGATGTCGTGAAGCAGGGTGTTACCACCATCTGATGCATGAGTACTGGGGCTTCAACCGCAGTGGGTTGCAGGTGAATGTCCCTTTCTGGAAGAAACGGTTTCACTTTTTTTAGAAAAGAGAACTGGTACCATGCTATCTTTGTGTTTTTTGGGCACAGTGTTCCTTGAGGGTGAAGTTGGTGGCGTGAGTAAATCGAAGTGACTTGCCATTTGGTAAAAGTTAGGGTTCAAAACCATCAAGATTCATGTGATCAAGGCAGGCTTGTACTGTTTCTTGTTTGTTGTTCTTGGCAAATAACAGCAATTCTGTCTTGGTTGGGATGAGCTTCAAGTTGGTGCTGGCCATTCAGGTCTAGATGTTGCTCAGGTAGTGCTTGAGGCGTTGCATGTCGAGGTAAGAGTTATTTACTAGATAGACACACCAAGGTTTGGTTGTGTTGTGGGTGTAATACAGTTTATCTGTTTAAAGAATGCACAGAAACTATAGCTTAAAGTGATGCAGTGATGATTATGTGTTGACGGTTCACTGAAAGTAATATGTGGAATTAAGCACAGAGGGTTAGTTGCTGAATGGGTGCAATGAGGGTTATCTGTTAAATTGATAAACTAAGAAATATTTAGTTGAATGAATGCACTGAAGGGTATTTGTTGAACTGAAAGACCAAAAGTTATTTGTTTGATGAATTATCAGATAAATATTTATTGAACTGATCTATTATTGGCTATTTGTTTAAGCGACGCAATGCAGAATATTTATTGAACGGGTATATGGAGGGTGACTCATTGGTTATAGGCATTGAGGATAATTGCAGGGATTGATATACTAAAGGGTATTGGAAAAATTACTATAATTAGGACAATTTCGATAGATTAACAAATGGTTTTTATTAAGTCAATGCACCAAGGGTTATGTGCCGGGTTGATGCAGAGAGAGATAGTTGTTGAATTGATTTTACTGAAGTATATCTATTCAGGGGGGGCACTGTGAGTTATTCGTTTATTGGCTGCTCCAAGAGGGTTATCTGTTTAGTCGGAAACTGATAATTCTTTTTTGAACTAATTAATCGGGAATTACTTGTTAAATATTAGGCTGGGTCTACGTGGTGTTTGCATTCCTCACAAAACCCTCAGCTTCTGTTAAACAAATAGCCCTCACTATTTAACGAGGACTATTTTTGGGATGGATTTACCATAGGTTTTTTGTCCCACGAACCCCTTTGGAGTTTGTTAAATGTATGTACACAAGGTTCTTTGATGAATTGTTAAACTGAAGATTCCAAGATGGAGGACTACATTTGGGCTTCTACGAAAAATCGAATCACTGAAGATTTTTTGTACATTTTGTTAAAGGTGGTGCATTTGTTGAACGGATGATTTAGGGGCAGTTGTAGAGTAAATGTAGCGCTAGTCACTGAATATGTGTATAAATGATTATTTGTTAAATGGATGCATTGATTTTTTTTATGGTGGCACAGATGTTTATAGGTAAAATACATTTCTCAAGGTGTATTCCTTGGAGATATGCACTTATTGAAGCACTGAGGGTTATTTGTTCATTGATTGGCAGAGGGGTTGTTTGTTGTTAATGGATAGGTGGTTATTTGCCCATTGATGCACTGAGGATTATTTGTTGATGGGCAGAGGGTTATTTATTGATTGATGGACAGAGGATTATTTGTTCATTGATGCACAGAGGATTATTTGTTCATTGATGCACAGAGGACTATTTGTTCATTGATGCACAGAGGACTATTTGTTCATTGATGCATTGAGGGTTAATTGTTCGTTGATGCATTGAGGGTTATTTGTTCGTTGATGCACTGAGGGTTATTTGTTCATTGATGCACTGAGAATTATTTGTTCAATGATGGGCAAATGATTATTTGTACATTGATGCACAGAGGATTATTTGTTCGTTGATGCACAAAGGATTATTTGTTCATTAATGCACAGAGGATTATTTGATCATTGATGGGCAGTGGGATATTTGTTTATTGATGAGCAGAGGATTATTTGTTCATTGATGCATTGAGGATTATTTGTTCATTGATGGGCAGAGGGTTATTTGTTTATTGATGCAGTGAGGATTATTTGCTCATTGGTGCACAGAGGATTATGTGTTCATTGATGCAGTGAGGATTATTTGTTCATTGATGGGCAGAGGGTTATTTGTTCATTGATGCACAGAGGATTATTTGTTCATTGATGAGCAGAGGGTTGTCTGTTCATTGATGCACAGAGGATTATTTGTTCATTGATGGGCAGAGGGTTATTTGTTCATTAATGGGCAGTGGATTATTTGTTCATTGATGGGCAGAGGGTTGTTTATTCATTGATGCACAGAGGATTATTTGTTCATTGATGGGCAGAGGGTTGTTTGTTCATTGATGCACAGGGGATTATTTGTTCCTTGACGGGCAGTAGGTTATTTGTTCATCGATGTAGTGGGGATTATTTGTTCAATAATGGGCAGAGGGTTATTTGTTCATTGATGAGCAGTGGATTATTTGTTCATTGATGCAGTGAGGATTATTTGTTCGTTGATGGACATAGGGTTATTTGTTCATTGATGAGCAGTGGATTATGTGTTCATTGGTGCAGTGAGGATTATTTGTTCATTGATGCAGTGGGAATTATTTGTTCATTGATGCACTGAGGGTTATATGTTCATTGATGCAGAGAGGAGTATTTGTTCATTGATGGGCAGAGGGTTATTTGTTCATTGATGCACTGAGGGTTATTTGTTCATTGATGCACAGAGGAGTATTTGTTTATTGATGGGCAGAGGGTTATTTGTTCATTGATGCTGTGAGGATTATTTGTTCATTGATGGGCAGAGGGTTATTTGTTCATTGATGCAGTGAGGATTATTTGTTCATTGATGGGCAGAAGGTTATTTGTTCATTGATGCACAGAGGGTTATATGTCCATTGATGAGCAGAGGATTATTTATTCATTGATGCAGTGAGGATTATTTTGTTCATTGATGGGCAGAGGGTTATTTGTTCACTGATGGGTATAGGGTTATTTGTTCATTGATGCAGTGGGGATTATTTGTTCATTGATGCAGTGGGGATTATTTGTTCATTGATGGATATAGGGTTATTTGTTCATTGTTGGCAGAGGGTTATTTGTTCATTGATGGCAGAGGGTTATTTGTTCATTGATGCAGTGGGGATTATTTGTTCATTGATGGGCAGAGGGTTATTTGTTCATTGATGCAGTGGGGATTATTTGTTCATTGATGGGCAGAGGGTTATTTGTTCATTGATGCAGTGGGGATTATTTGTTCATTGATGGATATAGGGTTATTTGTTCATTGATGGCAGAGGGTTATTTGTTCATTGATGCACTGAGGGTTATTTGTTCATTGATGCACAGAGGAGTATTTGTTCATTGATGGGCAGAGGGTTATTTGTTCATTGATGCACAGAGGGTTAGTTGTCCATTGACGAGCAGAGGATTATTTATTCATTTCTTGCAGTGGGGATTATTAGTTCATTGATGGGCAGAGGGTTATTTGTTCATTGATGCACAGAGGATTATTTCTTTATTGATGGGCAGAGGGTTATTTGTTCATTGATGCAGTGAGGATTATTTGTTCATTGATGGGCAGAGGGTTATTTGTTCATTGATGCACAGAGGAGTATTTGTTCATTGATGGGCAGAGGGTTATTTGTTCATTGATGCAGTGAGGGTTATTTGTTCATTGGTGGGCAGAGGGTTATTTGTTCATTGATGCACAGAGGGTTATTTGTCCATTGATGAGCAGAGGATTATTTATTAATTGATGCAGTGGGGATTATTTGTTCATTGATGGATATAGGGTTATGTGTTCATTGATGGCAGAGGGTTATTTGTTCATTGATGCAGTGGGGATTATTTGTTCATTGATGGGCAGAGGGTTATTTGTGACGGGGATACAGTGGCGTCTTTTTTTAAATGATAAACTGAGGTGTATTTGCTGGATGACACGTGAAGTCTGTTTAATGGATGCAGCAATATGTATTTGTTGCATGGATGCACCGCGGGTTATTAGTGTAATGGATGCACTGAGGATTCCTTCTTCAACTAATCAATTGAGATTCTTTTTGTTCAAAATGAGCTCAAGGCTATGTGCTGAATAAACTAAATAAGTTTTAATTCTGGAATGAATGGAACAAATGATGTTTGAAGCTCGAATGTTTATTTGAGGAATACAAGCACTAAAGTTTGTGCATTGATTTATTAATCACAATTATCTGTTGAATGGAAGCATTAACAGGCAAGTGTGGGAGGGAATCTTTGAGAGACACGATTAATGGATGCACTAAGGGTACTGTATAAGTCTCAGTGCTGTCTGTTATTAAAGACACATTTTGAAGAATACAATGCACAGCGTGAGTTTTGGGTACCTCTTGCTCATGATTGGATGGCCCTTTGTCTAGCTCGGTTCCCTGCACTTGATACAGTGGCTTTGGTCCTCTTCCCATCACTGGAGCATTTCTGCTTTCCATCTTTTCTGACATGAGAGAACTCTGTTTTCATTTTCCTTTTGGCACTCCATGGTAGCGCATGGCTCTCCTCGCTCTCGCCCTGCCTGATCTTTTTCTGCGTCTACCTACCCCCTCATCCGTGGCTCTCCTACCCCTCCTGCCTAAATTACTTTATTTTATTATTTTTTACAGTGCTTTATCAAAAGCCCACCAGCTGCACACTTCTACTGGCCCTGCTTGCCTACTGCTTCCCCGCCCATCCATTCCTCTCCCATCCTCCCCTTCCGACCCATCTTTATGTACTTTTGTGAGGGTCCAGCAGCTGCGCAGTGCTACCGTGCTGCTCACTTCTTTCAGTTTATGTGGCATCCCACACAATATTTGTCCTGAATTTACTGTTCCCCAGTGGCTGTTGGCCAACTTGGAACCGTGAAATAAAGTTAAAAAAATGTATACCAGGACATCACTATGCATGTGCCCACAAGCTCACACAACCATCTCGGAATGCCATCCCAATATAGTTCCCCACCCATACCTGCATGCATCTCCATACAGACTCACAGGGAGCCATTGTAAAATTTACTTTATGGGTTGTAAAGAAGTATTTGGCAAAGCTAGTAGCTCTACACCTTGTTATAAAAGGTGTGATTTGACTTTGCCAATGCTTGTTTCAAGCGCAGATGTATGCAAAAGTTTAAACAAAAATTGGTAAAGCCAATAAGTCCCACCTGTACAAGAGCAACTGGTTTTAGCAATGTGTTTTTGCCATGCTGTACACCAACGAGGCTACTGTTCTGCAAGGCTAAACGTTAGTGGCATGTTGTGTCCTAGAGTGGAGTGGGGGAGTATAATGTCATAGGCTGGATTTGTCTGAGTAGCGTGTCATAGAGTGGAGTAGGGGCAGTAGGGTGTCGTAGAGCTGAGTAGAATGGAGTAGAATTCAGTGGTTCCATTGCAGAGAATATCATAGAGTGCACTGTCGTAGAGGGGCGTGGCGTAGACTGGAGCGGAGTTGAGTGGGGTGGAATAGGGATGAGTGGAGGAAGTAGGGTGGATTGGATTGGTGTAGAGTGGGTTGGATTGAGTGAGGTGGATTGAGTGGGTGGATTGGAGTGGGTGGAATGGATGGGGTGGATTGGAGTGAAGTGTATGGAAACGGTGTGCTGTGGATTGGATTGGAGAGGGGTGGATTGGATTGGAATAGAGTAGGGTGGTTTGGAGTTGGGTAATTAGAGTGCAGTGTTTGGATTAGACTGTACTGTAGTTGGGTGAATTGGACTGGACTGGGGGGGTGGACTGGATTGGGGAGTTGTGGATTTGATTGGAATGGGGTGGAGTGGATTGGAGGGGAGTGGTTTGGACTGGAGTGGAGTGCACTGGAATGGAGTGGGGTGGATTTGATTGGAGTGGGGTGGGCTGAATGAATTGAAATGAGTAGGGTGGGATGAACTGGGGTGGGGTGGATTGGAGTGGGGTGGATTAAGGTGGGGTTGGGTGGATTGAAATTAGGTGTTTTGGATTGGGGTGGGGTGGATTGGAGTGGGGTGGGAGTGGATTGGAGTGGAGTGGGGTAGATTGGATTTGGCTGGGTTGGGGTGGCTTGGATTGGTGTGGGATGGATTGGATTGGAGTGACATGGATTTGACTGGAGTAGGTTGGTTTGGAGTGGAGTGGAGTGAGGCGGGTTGGATTTGAGTGGTGTGGATTGGAGTGGGGCTGACTAGAGTGGGGCAGATTTTTTGGACTGGAATGGGCTGATTATTTTGGATTGGAGTGTGGCAGATTGTTTTGGATTGGAGTGGGGCAGATTGTTTTGGTTAGAGTGGGGTGGATTGTGGTGGATTGAATTCAGTGAGGTGGATTGGGGAAGGAGTGGGGTGAACTGGATTGGGGTGAGGTGGGTTGGATTGGAAGAGGTATAGGCTGGACTGGGGTGGATTGAATTGAGTTGGGTGAACTGGACTGAGGTGGACTGGATTGGGGTGGGGTGAATTGGATTGGGGTGGGATGAACTGGATTGGGGTGGGGTGGACTGGATTGACATGGATTGGACTGGGGTGGGGTGGATTGGAGTGGGGTGGGGTGGATTGGAATGGGGTAGATTGGATATGGCTATTGGATTGGGGTGTGGTGGGGTGAGGTAGATTGAATTGGAGTGAGGTGGATTGGATTGGACTGGGGTGGATTGGACTAAGGCAGATTAGAGTGGGGCATATTGTTTTGGAATGGAGTGGGCCACGTTGTTTTGGTCTAGAGTGAGACAGATTGGAGTGCGGGAGATTCAAATGGGGCAGATTGTTTTGGATTGGATTGTAGCAGATTGTTTTGCATTGGAGTGGGGGAGATTGGAGTGAGGCAGATTGTTCTAGATTGAAGTGGGTTGGATTGTGGTGAACTGGATTCAGTAAGGTGAGTTGGGGAGGGAGTGGATGACTGGAGTGTGGTGAGGTGGATTGGATTGAAAGGGGGTAGATTGGATTGGGTGGATTGGATTGAGTGGGGGGAGTGGATTGAGGTGGGGTGGATTGGGGTGGGGTAAAGTAGATTGGATTGGGATGGGGAGAACTGGATTGGAGTTGGGTGGATTGGATTGAGTTGGATTGGATTGGGTGGGGTGGACTGGAGTGGGGTAGATTGGATTTGGCTGAGTTGAGCGTGGATTGGATTGGAGTGGAGTGTATTGGAGTGGGGCGGATTGGTGTGGGATTGATTGGAGTGGGCAGTTTGGAGTGGGCGGATTGTTTTTGATTGGAGTGTGGCAGATTGTTTTGGATTGGAGTGAGGCAGATTGGAGGAGGGCAGATTCAAGCGGGGGGATTGTTTTGGAATGAAGTGGGGCTGATTGGAGTGGGGCAGATTATTTTGGATTGGAGTAGGGCAGATTGTTTTGGAATGGAGTGAGGCAGATCGTTTTGCATTAGAGTGGGGCAGATAGTTTTTGATTGAAGTGGGGTGGATTGTGGTGGACTGGATTCAGTAGGGTGGATTGGGGTGGGAGTGGGGTGATTTGGATTGGTGTGAGGTTGATTGGATTGGAAGGGGTTGATTGGATTGGGCTGCTTGGGGGTGGATTGGATTGGAATGGGAACAATTGTGGTGGATTGGAGTGGGGTGAATTGGGATGAAGAGGGTAGATTGAGGTGGATTGGATTGGATTAGGGTGGACTGGAGTGGACAGGTTGTTTTGGATTGGAGTGCAGCAGATTGGAGTGCGGCAGATTGGAGTGGGGCAGATTGTTTTGGATTAGCGTTGGGAATATTGATTGGAGTGGATGGGAGTGGGCAGATTGTTTTGGATCGGAGTGTGACGGATTGGAGTGGGGCAGATTGTTTTGGATTGGAGTGGGGAAGATTATTTTGGATTGGAGAGGGGAAGATTGGAGTGGGCAGATTGTTATGGATTGGCTTGAGCAGATTGGACTGGGGAAGATTGTTTTAGATTGGAGTGGGGCAGACTGGTTTGGATTGAAGTGGGCAGATTGTTTTGGATTGCAGTGGGCAGATTGTTATGGATTGGAATGGGGGAGATGTTTTTGGAGTGGGGCAGATTGTTTTGGATTTGAGTGGGGCAAATTAAAGTGGGGCAGTTTGGAGTGGGTGGGTTGGGAGGATTGGAGTGTGGTGGATTTGAGTGGATTGGATTGAGTGAGTGGTTTCGATTGGAGTGTGGTGGATTGGTTTTAGGTGGATTGGATTGAGTTGGGTGGATTGGTGTGGATTGTAGTGTGGAGCATTGGAGTGGGGTGACTTGGGGTATATTGTACGATTATGGGTTAAAGCATCATTTCAGAAATTACACATAAGAAAGAAACAATGGGGCTTTGCAATATTTAGAACAAGATAATGCTAATCTTTTGAGACCAGCGCCAACAAGCAAAAACAAAAGACAACATGAGTGCAAAGTGAGAAAAGAAGACTTGGCACAGTAAAAGAAAGTTAACTATAGAAAATAAATCTTTGTAATTTTGTTTGTCTTGCTGGGCCCTTTTTCTTGCCAGTCACACACCTTCTCTTTGCATGGCACTAAAAGTTAAAAAGAACAAAATAGTACCTCAATCCTTAGGGAACATCGAACAAGCACTGATTTAGTTGAATCAATCAGTACTTGGTCCCTGCTCTACAGAGGAACTGAAATGATGCTACGCCTACAGTGACCAATTATGAGGCTGTAAAAAAGAGGGCCATGCAAGTCAACAAATAGTAAGCAACTGACAGGCTCCCAGCCCTTTTTGTTAACAACGGTGTCGCCAAAGTGAGATGCATGCCTTAGTGCATGCACTCGCAGGTTCGACCCTAAAAAGTGCTTCTGTTATCAGTGCTTCCATCACTTTGGATAAAGCATGTTTGTGGACCCGTGCAAAAATGTTTCTTAATCGGTGAAAAGCAACCTAAAGAAAAAAATTGGACAGCATCATGGCTTCCATGCAGCTATGAGGCACGAGTAATGTGGACAAGTGTTGACATGGTGTTTGTTTAGGAATTTGTTTGTGGCACAGCAGTCTACAGTGTGTACTAGGGCTACATTCTGATTCTTTAACGATTGCAGGGGAACATGCTTCAGTGTCTAGGTCAGCTGGACCACTGATGCTCGAGCAGGTAGTTCTGTAGGGAGCAGTCAGAGGTCACATAGGACGCATATTTAGTTAGTTCCACGTTTCCACCTTCTTAGAAAAGTTTTGTTTTGCGATTGGCTTACGCTGAGCCTAACCTTGAGCTATACTTTCTATATGTTGCCATTAATTATAGAAACAACAGCTAACTTATGGCCAATATATATCCATTACTGGCACTTGCCTGCAGTGTGTGATTACCACTGGTGCCATTAAAATACCGGTCTGCCCGAGGGTAGGGTCAGACTCCTCTGACCGCTGTGGCAAGATACACTAGCATGTGGTGCACATGGCTATGTGGTTTGCCATGTGTGGTATTTATGTGCATGCTCTGTGTTTTTACTACCCAGCAGTACTTACTATGAAAACGATACACATTTTACCAAAGTGAGCTCATCTAGAACCTTATGACCCATTTGCATTAATTGATGCATCACTTTTACTTAAGTCTGAATAGGGCTTGCATTTATGGTCCTGGTTTGTCCTTCTAATGTGGCAGCCCTTTCATAGTTTTCCATTTCGAAAACATATGAACTGGGTCAAAGTTTAAGACAACAATTGATCATGAGGTTGACCTGTTGTTGGATTATCTTTGCAGATGAGATTGGTTCCCTCGCAGCGCACCGTGGGATCTTACATTAATTACCTTTGTAGTCTGTTGCCTAGCTACAAAAGGCATCGCTTCGGTTTTGTAATTGCTTCCCAACAAACAGTGGTCGGGTATTTTTAGAACATGCATGTCCCATTCATTTAAGATGTCCCTTGCGCCTCTAATTCCAACCTGTCTTTTTGTGTTGTACAGTAGCTCTCATTGCTGGAAACAGTTGCATTTATATTCCCCTTTCCTATACAAACAAATTAGAGGCCTCTTTGTCTGGTGCTTTGCTTTAAGTGGGCAAAGGTGGTGTTTAGATGTTCTTAACCAGACAGTGTTTATAATGTGTCCACATCTGCTGAGACACAGGGGAGCTTTCAAGAACGAGCAGCTTAGCAGCATGTTGCCAGATAGGACTCTTAAAGGTACACAGCAAGCCTGGTGGACCTGTGGGTCCTGTACAACTAAGTAAAATTGACCATGCCAGGTATTTGGGTGCACACCAGAGTGACACTAAGACCCATATTTATACTTTTTTAGCGCCGCATTTGCGTCATTGTTTGACGTAAAAGCAGCGCAAACTTACAAAATACAATTGTATTTTGTAAGTTTGTGCCAATTTGGCGTCAAAAAACGACGCAAACGCGGCGCTAAAAAAGTATAAATATGGGCCTAAGTTTTAATAACCATACCATAAACCTTGCACGGTGATGAATGGGCCCCAAGAGGAAACACTCTAATAAAACGAAACCCTTACGAAAAACAGTTCAAAGACTTGAATCCCTACTGAAACAATGAAACTGCTTTCAAGAACGCACTCAAAATCACATCGTCTCAGCAAAGTGACCTTCCAAAACAGTCTCTAAACCTACATAAAACACTCCATACATGTTAACAACGAGCAAAAAGCAAGCAATCGAGTGTCGGTAAAAAGGACTCAAACAGCCATCCTTAACATCAAGGGGTTAAACACGTGAGGCATATTAATAGCTGCTAAAAAATAAATAAATAACCCATTAGTACAGCGCACAAAACACCTCTGCCGCTACCAAATTTAACTTAAACGCCTGAACCCCTGTTTACCCCTTACTTTTTCATAAATAAGTGACATCTTAACCACCTGGGAAAAAGTAGGCCAAATATTCCTGTTTCTGCATAAGCAAATTGTTCCTACCAAAAGCAACCCAGGGAATTGATGTCCTACTCCAGAGAAGGCCAAACACATGAAAACCTATCACAACAAACACTAACCCACGAAAAGGAAACAAAACACTTGTGCCCTATCAGATGGAATTGCAAACCACAACCTTCCCAAAGGCAGCTCAAATTCTTAAATTCCCATAAACACATAAGTCCTTTACAAAAAGCAAACAGACCTCGAACTCTGTTTGAGCATGTCCATTTTTATGTGTATTCTGTTTATATGTAGTATACAAAATTAATGAATTGCTTCTAGGGACTTTTTGTGACAGGTGGCGGCGAAACATGACATGCATGATGATACATAAAAAGCGTTAAGAAGAATTTCTCTGTGTCATATTAATTTGCATTCAGTGCATGAACTGGTTACATAGATAGTTTATATGTAACATATCTATTTTACATCACTTACACATTCCACATTATCATTCGACCCTACTTAGGTTGCATAACGCTTTCTTTCGACAGGCCATCATCAGAACCTTTTAATCGCGGCACATCATATGCATTTTATTCGCAGGAGATAACTGAATCAGAAGACCACATACCTAACCTATGGCAGAGATGCAGCTAAACTTCCTTACCAGCTTGCATCCACCCATTGTTTTTATAAAGTTTAATGCCCTGATCTAATGCAGGCTTGTAGTGCACTTCTGTCACAATGGACCTTCATAGACACATATGGGGAAATGTGGCTCAATGGTTAGAGCGGCAGAGCCTGATGCAGAAGTCTGTCCTTGGACCAGGGTTCAATTCCCACTGCGGAGGGTCTTGGGCTCAATTTCCTTGGACCTGATAATTCTCGCCTTGGTGCCTATCTAATCATGGGTCTAACTCTGGGCAATATCTTGCTTAGTCTCCAAAAGTGCCCCAACAGCCCTGGGATACCTTCCTTCACCTTGGGGGTGCCCAGGAGTGGTCCCTTCAAAGGGAAAGCCAGGAAGGGTTCCACAGCAGTATGTGTACAGCACCAAGAAGCTTGACTTACAGGGTAAAAGTGTGCTATACAAATATGAAGTTTACATTGGCCCAGACTCTCAAAGGTTTAGCGTTACTTTTGTAACACTAATCCGGCGCAAAACTTTTTGGTGGGTTCACAAACCCAACGTAAATTGGTATTTGCATTGGTTTGTGCGGCAAAGTAACACAAAGCAGCGCAAAACTCTGCTTTGCATTACTTTGCGTCAAGGGGGCGTTACATGGGCGTACCTGTGCTCCACCCATGCTTTTTGGCGTTGAACTCGAATCTGAAACATCAGAACAAAGGATTTAGCACCAAAAATTAAGGCTGCTGAAAAGTGTATTTTTTTTCCCTGCATTTCCGACTTTGCGTGTGCGCTGCACTGTACAGCGCACATACAAAGTAGGAAAAGCATTTCCATTTTCTAGGCATAGTATTTTGTACAGGAAGGGTACCCTTCCTGTACAAAACCTATGCTAGACTCACGCACTCACACTAGCGCTATGGTGTTAAGGTGTGTGCGTGGCGCACAGCAACTGAAATCAGCACCAGCGTTAGGGAGGAGAGTGCCATTTCTATGTGAATATGGTGCTCTCCTGCTCTCTCCTTGTCACGCAACTCTGCGCAGCAACTTTGGGTGCTGCACTGCACTACAGGACACATTTCAGAATCTGGGCCATAGTGTTTCATTCGAATGATGCAATAATTTCAGTGGAGCCGGTAATAAGAGATAGTTGTCCCTTTGGGATTAGAAGATTTGTGAGGATTTTCACAGAGACACTTAAGGGGTCATTATGACCCTGGCGGTCCTGCCCCACCACGCCGGCGACCTGACAGCATGGCGGTGCAGGACCGCCAAATTATGACAAGGGCAGTGAACGATCTGCATTGCAGCCAGGTCACCACCTGTATCGCCAAGGGGGTAGTACCGCCTGGCCGAAGGTTGTCCACCTTCGACCCGGCGGCCCACCTAACACCACCTGCGGTATTTTGAATATCCTTACCACCGGGGATTCCGTGGCAGCAGCCCCACCACGAAAGCCCTGGCGGTAAGGATACTGGCAACAGGAATACTCATTCCTGTCGCCACTACAGGACTCCCCAACACCCCCTCCATGTCGGAAAACCCCCACCCCCTGACCCCATCAGAAACCCTCCACCCCCCAAGCAGTGACACCCCTCCTCCTCCCATCCCCGTACTGTACTCCCCGCCAAATGAGAGCAGCCAACAGCCATAATATGGCATTCTGAAGACCGCCAACACTGGCGGTCAAGTGGAGGGCGTTACTTCGACAGCCTGCGAAAAAGACCGCCAAAGTCATAATGTGGGCCTTACTTTGTCTGCCTGGCGAAATGTCCAGGATAAAAACTGAACAGAAAAGGTGAAAAACAGGCAGGAATCGGTGCAGAAGCATACTTTCATGCATTGCATTCTCTATTACCTCTTAAATGAGAATAATTCTCCCAGCCCAGAATTACTAATGCTCGTGGTATTGGTGATTCCAGGGATTAGCAGATCACTGGTAAAAGGGGCTCTGCTGTTTATTTTATATCTTTCAGAGCTGGAGAAAAAGAACAGAAAATCTGTAACATAAAGTTCTGACATTTGAAAGCAAACAAGCACATTAAAGCAAGCCCTTGAAGCTGGACTACTAACTGTGTACTACTGGAAACAGTGAAGATGTTTCAACAATTGATGGTTTCCTTTTAACATGTTCTCCAACTCCACCTTCTGACCTGATTCAATAAAAGAAGCTGATGACCTTCTTCCTAATAGCAGAAAACAGTGATGTTAACACCCCAATTAGGTGTTATGAGAGTAAAACTCTAACGGAAATCTGATAGATCAATACAATCCTCTATAATTACTATTATTTTAAATTCATGTAGTGGCAGGATGTCTCAGATAAAAATACTATCAAATTGTTGATGTTTTAGGACTTGGGCCGGTTCGTTTGTGTGGTCAGAAAAATATTTTTTGTTCAAGCCTATGTATTTTTTTAAATCTTGGCTACAGATAGTTTTTTCAATATCCTTACCACCGGGGATTCCGTGGCAGCAGCCCCACCACGATTTTTTTGAAATCTTGGCTACAGATAGTTTTAAGCGCTGGCGCAAGACATAGGGCCCTGTTACGCTGTGGTTGTGGCGGTCTGACCGCCACATTATGACCCTGGCGGTTGGACCTTTAAAAGACCACCGTCCCCACCAAGATCTTTGATCCCCACGGTATGACGGTGGTCGTGGTTGTAATCAGCCATGACGGTGCTGAAGTCAGCGCCGCTATGCTGATTACAACCATCTTCTCTGCCAATCTTTTCATAGTAGTTCAACCACCATGAAAAGGCTGGTAGAGAACAAGTGCTGGGGGCCACAGGGAGAGGCCCTGCAATGCCCACAACATTATTTTGGGTAGTGCAGGGGACCTCCTCCCCAGCACTAGCAGAATGTACAGTCTGCTCAGCAGACAGTGCGCATTCCAAGTGTGCTAGGGAGGCCCCCTGTGTGACGGCATTGGACTCAGTTCCATGAGGAGCCGAGTCCAATGCCGCTGCATGTTTTCCACTGGGCCAGTCAGCCCAGTGGAAAACTTGTAATGGGGCCGGTGGGGAGACCACCAGTACCGTGGCGGTCTCCTCATCTGGAGTTTGGCGGTTGGCTGTTTCCAACCATCAAACCCGTAATCAGGCCCCTTTGTTTCCAATACAATACAGATATGCAGAGTGGGCTTTGGGTCAGCCCCTTGCTCATGATTGGATGCATTTATTGTCTCTCTCACTTGCCTGCTCCTGATTAGATGGCTTGCCTCTGAATTCTTACAGGTTTTCCCACCCAAGAGCTTCTCCATTTCACAGTGTTTTGATTGGCTGTTTATTTTTACACTACTGAGGGCAGACATTGAACTGCAGTGCATGGCATGTAGGATACTATTTTATCTCCCCATCGCCTTTCGTGCTCCCCTTCCCCTTTTACCTCAGCCCCCTCTCTTTCACTCCTCTTTCGCTGCTCACCTCTACCCAGCATTCTCTTGTCCCTGAGCCTCCTAGCTAATGGTTCACCACCCGCTGTTCAATTTTTACAAGTGCCACTCAAAGATGGGTGCATGGGATGTGGCGCATCTACAACACCCATCTTTGAGCAGGTTTTGTAAAAATTAAGCAAAATGCTCCTTTAGGAGATAAGAAGAAAGTCAGATTTACATCACAAGATCACAGCAGTAGTACACATTTCTCAATACGACCCACACATGGCAGAAGTGAAAAAACACACAGATATACCCATATTATGACTTTTTCTAAAGTTAAGCATAGGCCACTGACACGTCAATTTTCTGAGGCCATTTGAGATGGAAGGAAAAATCAATTGTGTACCAATATTTCAAGTTATGCACACATTTATCTGAAATTTGCCTAATGTAAATACACTCTCTAGCTAGAAGTTTGTCATGGGGTGAAAAATATATTTCTGCTTCCAGGTTGTCTTGTCTTCTGGGTATGCAGGGGCCACGGGTAGACCCATTGAATTTTCAGTACAATTACAGTATTAGCACACAATTCACATGTTGCCTCATGTTAAATGTAGAGTATATTTGATAATGTGTGTGTTGGTAGAAAATATTCTAGGGTTAGGTGTGCAACTAGGGTAGTGGGGGGATATACATCAAACTGGAGTTTGAGCCATCGTCAAAGCTTGCATGAAAAGAACATGTTGTAGCTCCTGTCACCCAAGAATATGGGGGCTCATTGTACAATATGTGGCCGAAGATGCTTTTCATAGCACAGAGGACTACTTACACTGGTGTAAGTTTAATATCATTGATGGTGGGGGGTACAGGATCCTCTTAAGGCGTTATTGCAACATGGATGGCAAATGCTGCATATTAAGACATCGTGGACCAGTAGACCCAGTAGGATTTTGGAAATTCAAAATAGACTGTGCCAGTTTCGGTCGCCTCAGCCTATAGAACAACTTTCACAAGACTTTCAGACATCCTTCCCTAAAGGAAATTTTGGAAAATCAGTAGCCAATAGTGCATCATTTGCATATTTCTTTAGATATTGTTCTGTTAGTACTGCATTTCGCGGGGCAATCTGTACATTGTTTGCAGGACAGGATGCTATTACAGAAGAAAACTGTCTTGCTGTCAGAGGAAAAGATGTCTCATGTCCAAGTTTTATAATAATTAGAATGTTAAAGATTGAATCCATGGTGCTCCATGAGATTTCCATCTCCCATCAAATATTTGTGGTTTTTACACGCTTGGGCACTCCAATAGCGTGAAATTTAACCCGGTTTCCGAAAGATTGTAATATGTGACTATACTATACTACCTTTTGTTTACACATAATGTTAAGTGTACAAATAATTGTAAGTGGAACATGTTTAATGGTTGAAAACATATTCTGTCATTTGTATGGCTTGCTGCCTTAGATCTTTGGTACTTATAAGTTCTAGGTTCCATGTGACATCAGTACCCTCAAGTTCTGGAGCCTGGTGTGTGGGCAGTTGGAGGTCGGCTCTGGACCCGAGAGGGTGTTGATGACTGTCGTGGATCCATCAATAAAACTACTGCTAGAAAACTTACACTGGAGTGTGAGTGGAGTTTCTTCCTTCGTTTGCTGCCTCCTCCATGCTACAAAGATGTTGGCATTAATAGCACATCTATTACAGAAACTGAGCACGGAGTGTGAAGCTGTCACACAGGATGCTTACCATTTGATACCCCTGGCACTGCAGTTATAATCCCTCCTCTTAGGGAGGCAACTGCAGGATAGGAAAAAACACAGCTCTATGGCCCTCATTCTGACCTTGGCGGTCTTTTCGCGAGACCGCCGAGTTACCGCCGCGGTGAAGACCGCTGACCGCGGCGGTATGCCGCTGTGCGCATTCCGACCGCTGGGAGCGTTCCGCCGGGAAACCGCCAGCAGCCACACTGGCGGTCGGCGGAAAAGTGGAGACTGGTCAACCTCCACCGCCACGCCAGCAGAACACCGCCCACAGAATTACGACCCACATATCTGTGTGGCGGTCTTCTGTTGGCGGTGTTCTGTTGGCGGTCACCTCCCCATGGCTCCCGTCGCCTCCCGGAGGACCAACACACAAGGTAAGTTGACCGTCCGTGAGGGGAGGGGGAGGGGGGGTGTTGTGTGATGTGGGTGTGCATGGGGGTGTGCGTGTGAGTGTGTAGAGGGGGTGTGTGAGTGCGTGTATGCGGGCGGGGGGTGCTGCTGTGTCTATGGGTAATGTGTGCTGTTCGGCAGGTGCGCATGTCTGCATGTATGTGTGCGGGTATGTGTCCCCGTTGTGTATGTGTGTGTAGGGGGTGTGTATATGTGCATGTTGGGGGTGTGTGCATGTCGGGGTGCATGTATGTGCATGTCGGGGTGGGGGTGGGGAGGGGGTTCGTACCACCTCTGGGGGGTGGCAGGGGGGTGGAGGGTGTGGGGGGAGGACTCGGGTGGGTAGTGGGGGGTGGGGGAGACCCCTATCAGTGCCAGGGAAGGAATTCCCTGGCCCCGATAGTGCTTACCGCCATGGTTCGCATGGCGGTTCCCGACCGCAAGAAACCGCGGCGGTAGGCAGGGTCATGATACCGTTGGCGGTCTTGGGACGACCGCCGGGCCGGAGTGCGCAAACTCCAGCCCGGCGGTCATGACCGCCGTGGCGGTCGGAGTGGGGAAGTGGCGGTCGATCGCGGCGGTGACCGCCGCGGTCAGAATGCCATTTTTCTGACCGCCGGTCTGTTCGCGGTCCGACCGCCGCCTCTCCGCCGACCGCCAGGGTCAGAATGAGGGCCTAAATGTCCATTTTTCTTGTTTAAGTTTACACTTTGTTGCCTCTAGTGAACCTCTGAGTGGTAAATAGGGGGATATTGAGTTGCTAAGGGTAGATGAAAAGGAAAATCATGTGATGCTATTGGTGCTCAAATGATGTGTGATATCCATTCTGCTCCTCTAGGCATTTTGGCCAAATTAAGAGATTGGAGGAAGGGAAAGCCTGTCCGCCAAACTCCCGACAGGGTGGTTGCCGCCTTTGTGGCAACCACTCCGCCGGAGCTATTAAGAGTTTCCCACTAGGTAGGTGGGCAGAAAACTCAGTTTCTGCCCGCTGGCCTAGCAGGAAACAGACCACAGCATTGTCTCTGGCTCGTAATCGAGCCGGTGGCAATGCTGTAGCCTGCAGGGTGCTCCAGCACCATTGCAAAAGCAGACAGTGAACATTGCGACTGTGCTGGGCAGGGGCCCCCTGCACTGTCCACGCCAAGTGCATGGGCAGTGCAGTGCAGGCCCTCCCCCCCGTGGCCCTCTGCACCTGTTTTCCACCACCCTTTCATGAAAACGCTGGAGGGCAACAAGGTCATAATTCGCAGCGGATTACGATCTCTGCCAAGCTGCCGAATTCATGGATCCTGGTGGGGCTGGTGGAATCCTGGCAGTCTGACCGCAAGGGTCTTAATGTCGCGGTCAGACTGCTGCAACAGCGGTGGTCCTGACCGCCACTGCGAGTGTGGTGGTCTGTAAGAGTCAAGTATTAAAAGTGAATGCCCTTTGTGAAAATATTTAGCCACATCATAAGAAAATTAACTACAACAAGTTAAGTCTGTGGAACTTTTCTGTATGTTTTTGCAGTTGGTACATAATTTTCTATGAGGAGCAAATGAGTCAAGAAATAAGACTTCATGAAGAGAGTGCTCAGTTGCACCATGACAACATATTTCCACAGAGAATGGTAAATACACAAAATTGCCTTCTAATAGGAGTGATGGGGAACGTTGAAAAAAGGTTTTGTATAAACTGGAGTAATAGTAGAAAAAGGCAGAGTGGGTGCTCATGGGAGGTCTGAGTTTAGACACTGTGCAGCTTCAGGGCAAATCATCCTTCATGGAATTGGAACTCTCTCTGGCCAGCCTTAGTAAGTCATGAACTGTATACCATAACTTCTACTCTGCCATTCCCTACTTCTTTTCACTGTGACCTAGAAAACACTCACCACCTGAATACTTTACCTGATCCATTGTGCTCTTTATTGTTATATATTGTATTGCAGAATTTGCATAGTTTCATACTCCTGATGAGGCCACAAACCTATCTGACTTTCATTGGTTCTTGGTCATCTTTGGGGTTTTAAAGGCAATGGACGTAGAATTAGCTCTAATATCAGTGGCGGCTCTCCCTTTAGGGCTGCAGGGGTGTGTCTCTCTTGTTTTCTGGCTTGGTATAATAAAGGCAATTCCATCCAACAACAGCCTGAGGCAGCAAGTGACACTGATGGCTGGCATACAAAGACACCTATACCAGTCATCACGATTATCCAGGGCTGGTGAAACCCCCTGCCCTGGCCTCAGTTCCCTGGCATGCTTCAGTGCCTCCCAATCTGTGATGTAAAGTGCACAGCTAAAGGTTGCTGCTGCTGGCTTAACCCCTTTACTGTTAGGCCTCAAACCTCCTCCCCCCCACCCATGGCTATTTCAGGTATTTTCGTGATTAGTGCTCTATAACTTTTTTTCCAGACAATTTATCCACTGCAACTTTGTGCCCTTTTTTCAAACATCCTGGGGATTCTAAAGATACCCAGAGTGTGTGGATTCTCCTGAAGGGGACCGAGACAATAAGCAAAATATAGCAACATTTTGAGTTAAAAAAAAAAATAGGGAAAAAGTGCTCCAGATAAAAGTGTCAGTTTTTTTCCTAAAAATGTCATCCATCTTCCCGGCTTTCAGGAATATGCAGAGCTGAATCAAGAAACCTAATTTTGTACCACATTGTTGGCATTTTTCTAAGAGGTTTCCTATTTTTTCCCTCTTTGTTGTGATCCAGAAAAGCTATAGATTTCTGAAAAGTAGATGAAATTCTGAATTCAGCAAGGAGTCATATGTGTAGATGCCTTAAGGTTTTGCCAAGGAAAATAACTGTTGAAATAAAAAAATATTGAAAATGAGTAGGAAAAACAAGCATTTTTGACAGCATTTTCATCAACAAGTTTTTGTCATGATGGCTGATTGACAAAAGCAATATACCATTACATTTGCTAGACAATTCTGGTTGCAGGGCTATATAGGGTTTGTAGGTTCTCCAAGAACCCAGGATACCCAGAGCAACCCAAAGCAAACAACTGAGCTGCAGCAAACAATGGTATTTTATTGAGTTCTGAGTATAGATCACTTCTTACAGCGAAATAGGCAGGGTGAAAAATGGGTATCAAGGAAACTTATGTATGTCTGAAATGGGCACAAGATATAGAGTTTAGGAGCAGTGGTTATTTCTACATTTCTGAATTTGTGGGTACTTTGAAAGGTATTTTTCAAAATGTCCTCTTTTTTAAATACTGGCTTACATTTGAAAGGCACAAATGCTGTGAAATCTAAGTGATAATAACAAATGTTCTACTATTCTATGCTCCCACAAGTCTACCGATAAAAATGGTACCTCACTTGTGTGGGTAGGCCTAGTGCCCATGACAGGAAACTGCCCAAAATGCAACATCGATGCGTCCCATTTTTCCACAGAAATCTGGCCCTCTTTTTCCAATGTGGGTAGCTATAGATTTTGGACCCTAGGTCAGCTGGTACCTAGGGAAACCTAGTCAGCCTGTATATTTTGGAAAACTAGATACCTAGGGGTATCTGGGATGGGTTGACTTACGTGGCTCTCACCATGTTTTGTTATCCAGAATACCTTGTAAACCTCAAACTTTGACAAAAAAACACATATTTTCCTCAAATTTCTGTGTTGAAAGTTCTGGAATCTGTGGGAAGCCACACATTTTCTTCTACCCGGCATTACCCCAAGTCTCCAGATAAAAGTGGCACCTCACTTGTGTGGGTAGACTTAGTGCCGTGACAGGAAAAGGCCCAAAATGCAACATGAACGCTGCACATTTTTCCATTGAGAACTGACCCTCTTTTTCCAGTGTGCATAGCTCTAAATTTTGGACCCAAGCTCAGCCAGCACCTAGGGAAACCCAGCCAAACTGTACATTTTTTAAAACTAGATACCTAGGGGTTTCAAGGGTGGGCTCACTGGTGTGGTTTGCACCACATTTTTACCCAGAATCCCTTGCAAACCTCAACCTTTGACTAAAAAACGAATTTTCCTCACATGTATGTGATGGAAAGTTCTGGCATGTACGTGGAGGCACAAACTTCTTTCCACCCGGCATTCCCCCGAGTCCCCCAATAAAAATGGTACCTCACTTGTGTGGCCAGACCTAGTGCCTGCAACAGAACAATTAAAACAAAAGTCAATGAGGGTCCCTTTGCGAAGACTCCCATTGATGTTAGTTTTGATCGGTTTCTGTCATGGACAGTAGACAAGCCACACAAGTGTGGCATCATTTCTATTGGGACAGCTGGGGAAATGCTGAGTGGTAGGAATTTTGCAGTTTTCTTCTGATTCTGGAAGAATACGGCACAGAAATAGAAGAATTTTTTTTGATTTTAGTCACATTCTGAGGTTTGCAGGGCTTTGTAGGTTAGAAAACGTGTTGGGATCTACGAGAGGCACACCACCCTATACTTCCCTGGGTGTATAGTTTACGAAAATATTTAGAGTTGGTAGTTTTCCCTAGAGACAATGTACACCCTGGCAGAGAAAGGCAGAAAAGACAAATATTACTGAACAGCCATCTATTTCCTCAAGTACACACACACATAATAGTTGGATTTGACACAAGTGTGAGAAAGGACCTCTTTTGACATGGTAGCCCTCCACTTTCTGCCTGGAAAATGATGTGGTTTCAAACTGTAAGTGTCCTGGGGCCCTGCGAAGCAGGTTTCCAGGGCCAGATCTATTTCCCCAAAACTGTACTATGTTTGGCACTTCAAGTAAGTCCATAGTAAATGGTACTCCTGGTACCTAGGGCATGGGTACTGAAGAGGGCCCCCCAGAGCTGCAGCTCCAATTGTGCCACTCTGAGAGGCCCACACCAACTTCATGCAGACTGCCATTGCAAGTGCATGACAAGGTGAAGTTAACCCCTTTGCTGCCAGGCCTTTTTCCCCTCAGGTGCCAGGTGTTTTTTTGGCTATTTGGGGCAGTTCGTGCTTAGGCCCTCATAACTTTTTGTCCACATAAGCTACCCACTCCAAATTTGTGTACTTTTTTCCCAACATCCTGGGGATCCTAGAGGTACCCAGAGTTTGTGGGTTCCTCTGAAGGAGACCAAAATACAGTGAACATTTTGTTTTTTTCAAACAAATGGGAAAAAGGGCTGCAGAAGAAGGCTTGTGGTTTTCCCCGAAAATGGCATCAACAAAGGGTTTCTGGTGCTAAAATTACCATATTCCCAGCTTTTAGGAACAGGCAGACTTGAATAAGAAAACCCCATTTTTCAACACAATATTGGCATTTTACTGGGACATACCCCATTTTTTCTAATTTTGTGCTTCCATCCTCCTTCCAGTTAGTGACAGATATGGGTGTGAAACCAATGTTGGATCCCAGAAAGCTAAACATTTCTAAAAAGAAGACAACATTCTAAATTCAGCAAGGGGTAATTTGTGTAGACCCTACAAGTCTTTTGTGCAGAAAATAACAGCTGAAATAAAACAATGTTGAAATTGAGGTAAAAAAACAGCAATTTTTCTCCATGTTTTACTCTGTAACTTTTTCCTTCAATGTCAGATATTTGAAAGCAATATACGTTTGCTCGGCTCTTCTGATTGCGGGGATTTATAGGGCTTCTAGGTTCATCAAGAACCCTATGTACCCAGAGCCAATAAATGAGCTGCACCTTGTAATGCGTTTTCATTCTATACACGGTATACAGCAATTCATTTGCTGAAATATAAAGAGTGAAAAATAGGTATCAAGAAAACCTTTTGTATTTCCAAAATGGGCAAAAGATAAGGTTTTGAGAAGCAGTGATTATTTGCACATCTCTGAATTCTGGGGTGCCCATACTAGCATGTGAATTACAGGGGATTTCTCAAATAGACGTCTTTTTTACACACTGTCTTACATTTGGAAGGAAAAAATGTAGAGACAGACAAGGGGCAATAACACTTGTTTTACTGTTCTGTGTTCCCCCAAGTCTCCTGATAAAAATGGTACCTCACTTGTGTGGGTAGGCCTAATTCTTGCGACAGGAAATGCAACATGGACACATCAAGTTTTTATATTGAAATCTGACGTATTTTTTGCAAAGTGCCTAGATGTAGATTTTGGCCTCTAGCTCAGCCGGCACCTAGGGAAACCTACCAAACCTGTCCATTTTTTAAAACTAGACACCTAGGAGAATCCAGGATGGGGTGACTTGTGGGGCTCTCACAAGGTTCTGTTACCCAGAATCCTTTGCAAACCTCAAAAGTTCGCCAAAAAAACACTTTTCCTCACATTTTGGTGACAGAAAGTTCTGGAATCTGAGAGGAGCCACAAATTTCCTTCCACCCAGCATTCCCCCAAGTCTCCCAATAAAAATGGTACCTCACTTGTGTGGGTAGGCCTAGCACCCGTGACAGGAAATGCTCCAAAACACAACGTGGACACATCACATTTTCCCAAAGAAAACAGAGCTTTTTTTTGCGAAGTGCCTAGCTCTGGATTTTGGCCTCTAGCTCAGCCGGCACCTAGGGAAACCTACCAAACCTGCGCATTTTTGAATACTAGTCACCTAGGGGAATCCAAAATGGGGTGACTTGTGGGGCTATCACCAGGTTCTGTTACCCAGAATCCTTTGCAAACCTCAAAATTTGGCTAAAAAAACACATTTTCCTCACATTTTGGTGACAGAAAGTTCTGGAATCTGAGAGGAGCCACAAATTTCCTTCCACCCAGAGTTTCCCCAAGTCTCCCGATAAAAATGGTACCTCGCTTGCGTGGGTAGGCATAGTGCCCACAAAAGTAAATGCCCCAAAACACTATGTGGACACATCAAAATTATCAAATACTAAACTACCTGTTTTTGTGGGGAGGATATCTGCGTTTGTGGTCCTGGGCTCAGCAGCCATATAGGGAAACCTACCAAACCCAAACATTTCCGAAAAGTAGACACCGAGGGAATTCAGGGAGGTGTGACTTGCGTGGATCCTCCAATGTTTTCTTACCCAGAATCCTCAGCAAACCTCAAACTTAGCTAAAAAATCAAATTTTCCCACAGTTCTGTGTGGGATCACCGCTCCCAGACACATTTCCTACCACCCAACATTCCCCTAAGTCTCCTGGTAAAAATGATACCTCACTTGTGTAGGTGGACCAAGTGCCTGTGACAGGGAAGAGCCAAAAACATGTTCAAATTGAGGGGGAACCACAGCGGGTCACAAAGGGCAGTTTGAAAAAAAACACTTTTAGGCTGACAAGTGCAGCAGAATCTTTATCGGTATAGATGAGACAATGTTGGGTGGTAGGAATTTTGTGGATTCCTGCAGATTCTGGAAGGTTCCATCACAAAAATGTGGGAAAAATGTGTGATTTCCAGCAAAGTTGGAGGTTTGCAGGGCATTGTGGGTAAGAAAATGGTGCGGGTGCATGTGAAGTACACCACCCTGGACTCACCCAGATGTTTAGTTTTCAGATGTGTCTAGGTCTTGTGGATTTTTCTACATGGCAGCGTCCCGAAGACCAAAAAGTGCAACCGTCACCATTCCAAGTGGGACCATTTTGAGAGTTAGCCAAGCTCTCATGGCCCAAATGTAAAACAAAAAAACCCAAATAATCAAATGTCCACTTCCTTGCCGTGGGATAAGATGTTTTAGTGTGGGGGGGAGAGCTGAAAGACTGTTACCCCCTTCAGTTGGGGTGGGGACATATCCATGTCCATACTGGTTAGTAGCCACCACCGCACTATTTTTTTTTTTTTAATTCCCTGGCATCTAGTAGACTTTCTGCCTCCCCGGGGTGTGGGTTGGGGTTAATTGCCTCATCTGCCTACTAGTGGGCAGAAGAACTTTGCCCCATTTGGTGTGGGGGTATGGCCATGCCCCCACCCTCTTATTTTGAAAAACAAATCTTCCCTGGTCTCTGGTGGGCTTTCTGCCCACCCCCCCCACCCCCCTGGGGGCCGGGTGTAGGACGAGACCAGATCGCCCCAGGCTCCCTGCGGGTTAAAAGTTGTAAACTCACCAAAAGTGGCATGCCCACTAACACTGCATGCAACATACGTAAGTCACCCCTCTGGCAGGCCTTGCACTATAATGCATCTGAGGACATATGTGTGCATGAGCAAATATGCCACTACTGTGTCTTTGCAAAACCTTAAGAGATAGTCAGTGTACAGGGAAGCCATAGCAAATGTACTGGCTAGGCACTGGTCATTATGAGTTCCCTATCTACATGATGGCCTCTCTGAATACTGGGTTGATTGGTATCAAACAAATCAGAATAACAAACCCACACTGATGCAAGTGTTGGATTTATTATAACATGTACCTCCTGCAAACCCTAACAGCCCTGGCATGGGTGCTGACGGGCCTTAGCCAGCCTGCCACCACCAGACAGAGGTCTGGACTCTTGGGGTGAGAGAGCCTCTGCTCTCAGGAGCCAGAACACAAATCCTTTCCTGGGTGGAGGTGTCACACCTCCTCCCCCAAGCAAGAACCCTCCACCAGCAGTCAGCTTCAAAGGCTTTACTGCCTTTGAAATCTGATCTCTGGCTCTGCTGCTAGCAACAGATGGCAGCCCAATGGTTTTTCTCCCACTTTGAGTAGGAAAACTGGCAGGAAAACTGAGCTAGAGTAGGAGAAGTGGCCACCCCCATGCTCCACTACCCTTCAGGTGTAGCAGGAAAGGTGACCATTGCATTTAATTTTCCTCCATCTAGGATGGTGGGAAAATAGCCAATCAGGGTTACGGATGTGACCCCTTCAAACAGGAAGTGGTCACTTAGTGGGTGTAGCCACCCTAAGGAAGGTAGCCCATTGGCCACTACCAGGTGCTCCACCTAACACCCACTAAATGCAGTATTTAGTGGACATCCCTAGACCTACAGATAAAATTTAATGGACACAAGGAGATCAGTGACAAAGAAGACCCGAGGCATGAGAACAGAAGCCCTGCTGCAAGAAGCAAAAGGCACCAAACCCGGCCTGCTGCACCCAGGACTCGACAATCGCCGCTGTGGGGTGAATGGACAACTGAAGGACTCTAAGAAACCCCAGAGCACCTCCAGCCTTCTGCAAATTGATGAGAACCTCCCTCTGAGTGAAGGCATCACTCACTTGCAAGCAAGAAACCAGTGAAGTCCAGTTCACAGACCCGCCACTGACCAATGAAATGGACACAGCAGCCTGACCAAAATCCACCCAATGGACTCGAAGGACAAAACCTACCAGTGTGCCCAGTTTGGTGTCACTGTGACTTTCAGGGCCTGAGAAGTCCAAATACCTGTGGTACTGGACCCCCAATGTTGGACACCAAGAAGGAAAGTCTACTCCGGACTCTCCTTCTGGCTAAAAAGCCCACAAGCAAGCCCCAGTCGAGGGACTTCAGGACATCCAAGAACTGCCCCCAAAGTAGCCCTGCTGACCTGCAAGCAACATTCCAAGTGACCTGCTCCTGGCACCAAGGACTCCCTGACGCACAACTTTTGGCTGACCTATCTGCACTGCACCCAGGCTCCCCGGACCCTCCGTCAGAAAACCAGCTGTGCTCTAGACTTCCCTAACCCCTAGTGACCGCTACACTCCAAGGGGACCAACCGGACTAACCTTTAAGTACACCTGTCCAATGTGTTTTCAAGTGGTCCCCTTCTCCGTTCTGCACCAGCTCCAAGACTTTCAGCCGCTGCTCCCACCAAAACTGGGAACCGTTTGAACTTCTCTAGCTGGCTCACAGGACATCTCAATGACCTCAACCTAAAAATAGAAGGTGACACTTGTGAGAGCATTGCCTGATTTTATATGCAATTTTCAAGTTTTTCCCATTCATTCCTATGGTGCTTAATTACACACAAAAAGCATATATTTTCTAAACTTTGAAAAATCCTAACTTAAAAAAGTACTTACCTGATTTTGATGACCTTGGTCTTCAAATTTTGATAAAAATTCGAAGGTTTTTTATGTAAATTGGTCTCGAGTTCTTCCGAGTGTGTGTCCACATTTATTGATACTGTGAGTACAACAAATGCTTAGCACATCTCCAAGATAAGCCTAACTGCTCACCTACACTACCACAAAAACAGAGCATTAGGTGGTCAGCTTTTTACCTCTGGAAACCAAGGTGGGGGTGCTCGGACTCACTGCACAGTGCACATCATGTTTGTACACTATATAGAGAACCAGCCTCCTACAGCGAGGGTGACTCAAAGGTTCAAAATGTACATTTTACTACCAGGAGATTTCCCAAAAATGAAATACACTGTTAACTGAACCAATGACTCAGAGCTCGTGAGCTGTAAAGCCATGACAAGGCAACAACCGCTTTAGAGGCCATTCACACACCTTTAATGCTTGACATATACAAGACTATTCGAGGTGTCACAGGATCTGATGCAGCATCGGATCCTTGCTGTGGAGGGGTGGAGGAGAGGTGGTGTGGGTGGTGAGGCGTCAGTCCTGTGGCACCTCCAGCAAAGTTGAAGTACGGTAAAGTCACGTAGGTTCTCATTATCCTAATGAGACTACTGGAATTGGACGGCAGAATCACCTGAATTGTGGGGTACTGAGTACAATCCCACACCATGTGAAACCTGTCGGCCAAATCTGGGTTTTCCTGCCAGCTAGCAGTGCCTCATCTCCACCGAGAGCGGGGATGACTGTGGCAACTGGGCGCATGACAGAGAGGACTCCTCAGGGGAATCGTGGTATATCAGATCTCATCCCTTTCTCTCAGTTACATTAGTTTCACATAGGCAAAGACAAACAGAAGCAGAGTATTGTTCAATAAGTTTTATTGAAGTAACTGCTTCTTAGATAGAATGGCATGTATTGCAATAACTAGGATGATAAAACACGCTAGAAGCAAAATTGTGACAAGAAAATTGAAACACTAAAACAGTCCCACCATACTGTCATTAGGAATAATATATATTTCCTACCTAAACTATGTTAGAGCACAGCGTGATAAACACTAATCCGCCCTTGAGGTTTCCCTCCTGGGAAAACATCAACCCCCATACCTGAGCAGGGAAGCCTGTTGTCTAAGAAGACACCGGACCCATATATTATCAGCAGTCTAAGCAAACAGCTGTAGTGAAAATGTTCAGCAGTCAGCATGCAGTTGTGGTCATCTAACGTATATGGGACAGAGAAGTGTTTTTATAATAAAACAGCTGATGTTCTAAAGAAAGGTCCCTACATAAGGATATGTATGTTCCTGTGAATGTCGGAGACACAGCGTACCACTTTTGCGGGCAACGCTATCTAACTGCAGCCTTGAGACAGGCACAAAGTGAAATAAATGCTGTGCTAAGGTTGTAATGCTTTCCTAGATGAAAGAACAACCAGATAGAGAAAATAAAACAACACGGCAAATGTAGCTAATGCTAGAAAAACAAAGCAATGCTGATTAAAATGTAACTGGGCTAAGGTGCACAACGGCAGGCCTAGTTTGCTAAAATAACGTGTCTAAAACATGGCTAAAATAGCTATACAACACTGCAGGGCAACCTCACGGGGTCGCATTGAGATCACAAGGTCATAGGCACTGCGACGGAGTTGGGTGTCACGAATGTTGGGTGTACGACACTCCAACTCATGAGTTCGTGCGGATGTCAGCAGCTGTAGTGACATCGGGCCTACATTGACGATGGGGTAATCGTGCCTTGGCGGGGTCCACGGATCCAGGTGCAAGCGGCGTCACGGGCTTCGTGTAGCCGCACCCATAGTGAAGTTGCACGAAGTCATCCGGCGTCATTTCACAGGATTTGACCAGAAATTCACTTCCAGGGGCCCGGGAACTGGAATGGCACCCTCTGGCAAGCTAGAGTCCACACCATGCAGACCCATAGACTAGTTGGTGAAGCCTTTGCTGTCCCTGAGGCTTCAAAAACAGGAGGCAAGCACAGTCCAAGCCATTGGAGATACCTTTCAAGCAGGAATGCACAACAAAGTCCAGTCTTTGTCCCCTTTCACAGGAAGAAGCAACAACTGCAGGATAGACCAACAAAGCACAGTCACAGGCAGGGACAGTACTTCTACTCAGCTCTAAAGCTCTTCTCCTGGCAGAGGTTCCTCTTGAATCCTTGAAGTGATCTGAAAATCTTGGGTTTTGGGTCCACTACTTATACCCCTTTCTGCCTTTGAACTAGGCAAATTTCAAAGGAAAGTCTCTGTTGTTTACAAGATCCCGTCTTGTTCCGGACTGGCCCCAGACACACACCAGGGGGTTGGAGACTGCATTGTGTGAGGGCAATCACTGCCCTTTCAGGTGTAAGTGACCACTCTAGCCCAGATGGCCCATCAGGATATGCAGGTTACACCCCAGCTCCCTTTGTGTCACTGTCTAGTGGGGATTCACAAACAGCCCAACTGTCAGTCCACCCAGACAGGGAATGCACAAGCAAGCAGAGTCACCGAATGGTTTAAGCAAGAAAATTACCACTTTCTAAAAGTTACATTTTCAAACTAACAATCTAAAAAACAACTTTACCAAAAGATGTATTTTTAAATTGTGAGTTCAGAGACCCCAAACTCCACATCTCTATCTGCTCCCAAAAGAAAACTGCACTTAAAAGTTATTTAGAGGCACCCCCCATGTTCACCTATGAGAGAGATAGGCCTTGCAACAGTGAAAAACAAATTTGGCAGTATTCCACTTTTAGGACATGTAAAAACATACCTGCACTTGTCCTACCTTTAACAAACACCACACCCTGCCCAAGGGGCTACCTCGGGCCTATCTTAGGTGTGCCTTGCATGTACAAAGAGGGAAGGTTTGGGCCTGGGGCAAGTGGGTACACTTGCTAGGTCGAATTGTTTAAAACTGTACACACAGACCCTGCAGTGGCAGGTCTGAGCCATGTGTACAGGGCTACTCATGTGGGTGGCATAATCAGTGCTGTAGACCCACTAGTAGCATTTGATTTAAGGCCCTGGGTACCTCTAGTGCACTTTACTAGGGACTTACTAGTAAATCAAATATGCCAATCATGGATAAACCAATCACCAATACAATTTAGACAGAGAGCATATGCACTTAAGCAATGGTTAGCAGTAGTAAAGTGCCCAGAGTCCTAAAGCCAACAGAAAATGGTCAGACAGAAAAAATAGGAAGGAGGCAAAATGTTTGGGGATGACCCTGCAAAAAGGGCCAGGTCCAACACCAACCATGAAATCTGAACAAAAAAATATAAAACAATACTGACCAGTCAGTTCACTTTTAAGCTCTCGGTTGTTCCCAATAACTCCATTGAGTATGGTGCAATTTAAAACATGTGGGCACACATAGCCCAGGATTGGAAGGACACGTGGGGCAGTAGATATGACTCTTCTCCTGCATCCCTCTTTGGACACACACTCTACATATCCTACAGGGATAGTTTTTTGGGGGGCATGGGAGGAATCTAAAGTGTTGATCTTTCAATAAAGCCACATCCTCCACCACACCAAATCTAGGAACACTTGCCTGTTCCACTACAACAAGGCTGTCTATCACAGACTGCTGAAACTGAACAAATGTCATCTTTGAATCTGGAGAACAATTGTTGAATAAAACAAAAGCATTGAAGGTTGCTGAATGTAACAAATGGATAGTCAACTTCTTATACCAAATGTAAGCTTTATGAATAGCAGTGTAAGGCTCCAACTTCTGATCCACTCTATTTATACCACCCATGTGCTCATTGTAGTAAAAAATGTACACAGGTTTGTGTGCTTCAGCAACCTGACCTCAAACAGTCACAGGTGAAGAACTTTCATCATGAATGGTTGTCAGCATGCGGACATCTCTCCGGTCTGCAAAGTTCACAGCTAGAAGTTCATCACTGCGGAAGACATTGCACTGTCCCCTCTGAAGCCTTTTACATACAAGCTCTTTTGGGTAACCTTTACAGTTAGGTTGGATTGTGCCACAAGGAACAGTGTCCACTTTGAACAATTCCCTGAACAATTGCTCACAGGTGTGACCTTTGTTAAAAAGTCCTCTACCACGTTCCCACACAATTTTTTCACTAACTCCAAAAGTGGTCAATAGTGGAATCCCTACCAGTGTGCACCATGAAATTATAGACATATCCAATACTACTCTCAGCCAGAATATATCTTAATTCCAAAAAATGCCCTCTTGCAGGAAATGTACTGTCTAAAAATCAAAATGCCCTTGAGCAGGACCAAAGACTCACTCACAGCTATTTCTTTCCCTGGAACATAGATCTCTGAAATTCAATATACAAAGTGATCAAGGACAGGCCGAATTTTAAAAAGACAGTTGCAATCAGGGTGATCTTGTGCCAACGCTGAAGCATTATGAAAAAATACAGCATCCGAAGCAGAAGCAAATACTGATCACGACTCATGGATGTAGTAAATATAGCCATTGCCATCAAGGGGCTAGTAGACTATATGAAGACAGTGAAAAAAGTTAAACCCAAGAACTGCTTCAACTCATCCAAATTTGTAGGAGTCCTAGAGTTGGCCTTAAGTCTGGCAATGTTGTCCCTTAAATACTTTTTTCAGCACACAAATTAGTCTAGTCAACAATCTCATCCAAAAACACATTGTCCATAAACAATTGAAAGAAATGTATAGGCAAAAGGTTTTCAGGATTCAATCTACACCCTGCGACACCAGTAAAGGCAGGCAACACAGGCTACACCATGTTTGGGGCAACCCAGAGTGCATCACTTCCAATGGGAAGCCTTTCAGCCCCAGGCTGCAATCCAGATGCCTCTTGCTGCTCTATTGTCATACCAATTTCCTCCTCTAAAAGAGGCACTTCCTCCACACACTGAGAGTGACTTCATCATCAGATGAATCCTCCCAGACGGACAATTCACTGCCATAATCTTGGACTTCCTCCTCTACCTCAGATGCAGAGTCAGTCTCACAGTCATGGTCAGTGGAAGACTCAAAAAGCATACCAACAACCTGCTGAGCGGTAATCCTGCAGCCAGCCATAATCATTACTAATAATAGTAACTTGACAAATAAGTCTACAATTACCAACTCTTTGTTGAATAAGCAATAAACGAAGTGTGGCTTTATCAAACAGAAAGTAAAACTACTGCCATTTAGTAATCTGGAAGGAAAAGTCAATCAATACAAAGCACACAAAAACCTATACACTTAAATACAATACCACCCACTTGCCAGAGACAGCAAGACTCAGAATCACCGGCACCTGCACATACCCTACACACACAGCGAGCACAAATGATATCCCACTAGAAAGGAGAAGCAATCGAAAATTACACACAAGACAACACAATGCACATTGTGCACAAATCCAAGGCGAAAACTAAATATGCTGCTATTAT